>NC_068406.1:20538663-20721163 GCF_023724105.1 Carassius gibelio
AACAGCCTATTTATATGCTACCCATGATTTTGAGACTATATTCTAAGGTTAAGGCTTTTGGAGTTACCTGAAATATTGCTATACTATGCTGTGTGTTATGAATGTTGCTTGCTGCCAAGCATAACATCATGAGCCATTAGTCTTGTTTTACTATGAAGAGAGACACAAAAAATGTCCATAAACCTTTTAAAAAATCTTTTAAAAAATTTGCTTTATTATCTGCATTTGGACTGTGAGAGAGTGAGTCGTGCCAGCACAGGAATGTGTATAGCGACAGAGATGGTAGATTAAGGTCTTGGATCAAAAGTGCCATCATTCTCTAGGCTAATTGTCTGAGGAGGAGCAGTCAAAACGCTTGATCCTCGCAGACTGAGCATAAGCACTCACTTTAAAGAAAATCAATAACTCTTCCCAAACAAATGACAAATGAGTGCCTGGTACAGGGCTAGAATTCCAATCAAGAGTCTAGTGCTCCCAAAGGTCTCTATAACCTGCATCATACAGTCCTAACAATGGAATCTATGCTGATGAAATGCACATGTGCAAACTCAGAGACGATTTCTGTCAATACTCAATGAGTATTATTGCATTTTTTAAAATCGTTTTTTAAGGTTTCTTTTGTTCCACGGACAAATTAGTTAAATGGTTTTAACAAAATGAAAAGTTCTCTCTTTTACTACCTTGGATTACATCATTTCTGTTTCTTTTCAGGAATTTTCTTGAATTTTGATGTTTAATTATGTTCTGTAGGAGATAAAATATTGTAGCTAGTACTTTTTTTGATGACCCAGTCATTTCTACACTAATATCAAAAGGCTTTTATCTGATTTCTGCTTCTAAATGTTCTTATTTGTGCATCCTTGAAGATGGAAGGCACAATTGACATTGAGTACAGTTGCAATGTGAAGAGACTGTGAAGTAATCACGAAGCTACTGAATAGCTGAACTCTTATGAAATATGAAAACATGCTTATACATTATAATCCATCTAGCTTTATTTAATAATTTATTTAGCATTTAGGAAAAGACATTAATTTCTTTGAGATTAAAACGAATACATGCATGTTAATATGTTAGAAAGCACATGCTTTTTTGCACCGGAGAAAGCAATGTTTTCAATGCGCTAACTAACTAAAACCATGTAAATTACTTATTATCGTGAAGATTTTATCTGTTTTTTTATACTCTCATTGTGCCAGAACTGGGGCTGGGAAAAACGATTACTTTTAAACGATTAATCTAGCGATTATTTTTTTCGATGCATCGATTAATCTAATGATTTTTTCAGACCGATTCGATTTCGATTATCTCCTCATTAATTGACTACTAACAATTTATACATGTTGATTTACATATCTGAATGAAAAAAAACATGAATTCCTTAAAATTGCAATATATGTTTATTGCTCTTAAAATTACAAAATAAAAGACTGACTAAGAATGCATTACTTTGCACTTGTATAGAGATAGCATTCAATAAAACCTTGAAGCCTTGAAAACACATAGCTTACTGAAACCAGCTTTCAGATGAAAATAACAACAACTTGATGTCTAGCATTCAATAAAAAAGTTCACCCAAAATACTTGTTTAGAGCAATTGAAAGAATACAGTAACCGATGTAAACCTGAGGGCTTTAAGCTAATACAGAGAGTGCTTTTCCAAAAAAAAAAAAAAAAAAAAAAAGCTCCACGTGAAACTTTGGCGTTCCGCCCTTTTTCTATCATGTCTAATGATTTTGGTTAATATGCACGAGGGAGAGAGAGGGAGAGAGAGAGAGAGAGAGAGAGAGCAAGCAAGACAGCGCTCGTGTAGTTCGAAGACTGTGAGTGCGCGAGCGCGCCTGGAACTTTGGTGTTTCGCACTTTTTCTATCGTGTTTAATGATTTTGATTAATATGCACAAGAGAGAGAGAGAGCAAGAAGCGCTCGTGTTGTTTGTAGACTGTGAGTGCGCGCGCGCAGCCGGGGCTCTCTCTCGTCAGGCGCAGCAGTCATTCTATTCTACATCACTCCCCGATCAAATAAGGCTTTGACAGCCACCAAAAAAAAGATCAATGCAGAAAAACCCCTGGATTGGTTATTTAACGTTGGACAGAATGTTGATCCGGCCATCGCGTATATTCAGCACACATAAGGTAAACGTTTTGCAAACGTTCTTTAGAGAAATAAAAACAGGTCGACGAATCGATGCACATATTTTGCGTTGACGTATTTTTTGTGTCGCCGTCATTGATGACCTCGACGCGCTATCCCAGCCCTAGCCAGAACCCATTCAATGCAGATGATCCATTGGTGAACAAGTGATAAAATACTAATCAAAAAGATACAATCTTCAATGAATAAAAATAATAAATAAAATAAATAAATGAATAAAAAGTGATACTGCTGATATAAAAATAACTGTTTTCACAAAGTTAAATTCTGAACAACTGAAGCTCCAAAAAGCACATAAACTACCATAATCTAACTCATCTGTGCAGTGTGTTCCAATTCAGTTAATTGATTTATTTCTAAAATTGGACAAAATTAAAATCTGTATTCACTCAATGTTGTGTTAAATTCTGGCACAAACTATGTGCAACAACGTGTCTGCACAGTGTGTAAAAGTGTATGTGCACCCAACACCAAATAAGCACATGAAAGCAGGGAAGAGATGAAAACACATTGATCCTTGCATGTATAATATACAAAGTATGAAAATTAATGAGATCTGAGAACACATTTATAATACCTGCTTTGAGAACACATGCTTGAATGTGCAATAATCATGGATTAGGTTTGAAAATGATTCAAACATTCTAGAGATATTATGTAAAACAAAGACAGCAAAACCAACAAGTGTCTTTCATCAAGTCACCAAATTATAAGATATCACCTGCGCTTTACCCACTAATAAATACCAATTACAATGATCATATTACTCTAATGAAAATATGACTATAATTACACAAAGACCTGAGTTTGAAGTAATTGTCTTGGTCAAGGTTTTCAGAGATGGTTTACATCGTTAAGTAATGGTTAAATATATGACTTGAGCTGTATCATAATTGGTATGCATTAATCACATATAATTATTTCCCAAACAGCTGCCAGTGATTCAATTAGATGAAATAACTTGCTTAAAACTCTAGTCATGATTAAATGCAACTTTAATAATCACGGTTATTTGTTGGTCTAATGAGACTAAGTCAATCTAATTTAGTCAATAATGAGTTACTAGCATCTCTTTGAAGGGATTAAATGCATCCACTTATAATTTTGATTGTTTTAATCATTTTAAGTTAATTCCTTTGTCCTTAACAGTTCAGTGATTCTTTTGTCAGATAGATAGAAAATAAAATGGCACATTAGGGGCACTTTAATATAACAACATACCTTGTAAAGTAAAGGTGATTGTCCAAGTTTCAGCAGTGCTATTTTATTGGTCACATTTGCACTGGCTTGGACCCGTCTCAAATCATCTGGACTCCCGTACTGTATGTCCACCACCTCTGCCTGAAAAAAAGAAACATTTTTTTTAAACATTTACAATTTTGAAATGGTTCAGGGTAGAGTCTGACCTCTCTCGCTGTGTGTGTGTGTGAGGAATAACAAGCCTCTGATTTGCAATGTTGTGACTCACATAACTCACGCCATAAAGCTAGTTGTCACATTCATTACAGATAGCAAAGCATGAGTGAAAACAAAGTGAACATCTCAGGCTGTGTATAATGGGGGACAAGTATATATATTAGCCTCCGCACTATAAATCACGCACAGATGCGACATAGATGTCACAGCTCTGAAAGAATTCAAGGCAGATTCATGTCTTTTTTTCGATTCAACATCCTTTTTTTTTTTCATTTAGTCTGCACTAGTAAACCAGAAACCAATTTGTGAGTTTAAGAAAAGCGAGTGCCTCTGACTGAAGAGAGTTGATGAGGTGGGGTCAAACTTAATGCTATTTAAGGCCCAGAGACACAAAGTGGAAATGCATTACCTGAGTTTGATTCATTTTTCTTTGGGCCTAGGGGGAAATGAAACATGACTCCAGACAGAAGAGTACATCTAGTCAGTATCACGAAACCTCAGGACCATTGAAAGATGGGATTTATCACTAATGTCTGCATTTGCATTAGACAAGCGTTCCGTCTAACCCCAAAGAAGAGGCAGAAAATTGGAAATGGATGAGATTTGCACTGAGAGGCTGTCATTAAGGTAATGAAATTAACGAGGGCACGCATCACGGTGAACAAATCGCTTTTCTAGACGAGCGACGGCTCCTTTCACGAGTCATCTCACCCCCAGCGACTCGAAGCAGTTAGAGGAAAATAACAATTGTTTTCACATCTACGTGACTGAGGAGCGGAAAGAAATCCCCAACCCGTAATTAAACATTATTTTGAGGAAAATGTTAAATACCACCACAATCACGCGGCACCATTAGAGGCCAGACTGCCTGCCCTCTATGAATAAAAATATGTTACTTCTTCAATGCTCAGTTCATTTTTCATTTTGCAAGAGGCCGCGAAGCATTATTACAGTGAGAAGCTCTTGAAATTTCAAAGGCATTCAAATAGGCCTTCTTGTGTCCATCTGATTGAACCTTTTGCAAATATCCATGTAAGATTACAATTCGAACTATGTTAACACAGCGGCTTTTGTCTAGGTGTTGCAGAAACGTTTCATCATTTCACCGCTTTACTTTTTAAATAACACTATCAATGTTAAATGAATACAAATGACCACTCCCAACAGTATAGCTCACGTATCAAAGGAAACACTCAGAATAAGGTGTTTCACGGCGCGCATACAGAGCAGGGTTTTTTTTGTCTCTCTCTTCACTTCTTCATACATCAGCTACAACATCAAATATTCTGTGCAGCTCATATGTTCTAAAACAATTACCAATTTTAGAGAGAGATATGCAATTCTTCATTTATCAAAAACAAAAAGGCTTAATGGAGGGTGTGTGACAATGCAGCGGTGGGGGGAGGGGGGATCACATATATCAGCTCTTCTATAGTCAAGAAGATGAAGTCCCCTGTTCAAAAAACGTTTTAAGTAGAATTAAAAGTTAATGTACAAGTATATGACTCATCAATAATTATAACTTTAATGCAGTGGTTCTCATTTAAATGGCCGAGGCCCACAAGGAGGCATCAGCAAGGGGGCCACAAGATTACTTTTTGTTTACTTTTCATTGAATTTATTGAAATAGTTAATGAATGAATGAATGAATACATATAATGCTATCCTGTGAATCATAAATAACTAGAGATGTCCTGTAAAATAATTTGTTGTATGAATGTAAACTTCTGAAATCCTGCATTTAATTTACAGAAAGGTTGTTGTGCCATTTGAATATTACTGTAGGCAATTATGGGGAGCCAAAAATATTAAGAACCACTGTTCTAATGGCTTTGCATTGTAAGCATTAAAGGGAAGCAAAATGCATTAACATAAAACATCTTAATATAGGTCAAAGATAAAACTGCAAAACATTTTTTTTTTATATATAAAATGGGTGTTTGGCAAAAAGAAAAAGTAGAAGACCCATGTCCGTGAGTAGGCCAGAAACACAAAAGAAAAGAAGAGGAACTTTCATTCTCACTACCTGACCTCACATTCTTCGTAGAGAAATTAAAGGCAGTAATTGCCCAGTGCCTGCACCTGATCATCACTAATATGGTGTGGAGAGAAATAGCCAGGGAGCATGGAGGATTTAACTCATCAAAACTAATTACCCTCGGGAGCCCCCTCAAACTTATTACTGACCAGAGGTAAAGCCTCCACTCAAATTACCACAAGCCATCAAATTACCTGCAGTTTTCGGTGTTCGTTTCTTGTTTAGACTTCAAATGATTTGCCACTTTGAATTAAGCAAAATGCTGGGGACAAAGTGACGTTTATAGATTCCTTGAAAAAAAAAAATGCACAATAGGATTTCTTTGCTGATTGCAATGTGGTATTAAAAAGGGCATTTTTTGTTGGTACAAGTGAACATCATTTCAGCATAATTTGATTGATAATTATCTGTTTCCACATGGCTGATGCAATGAACATGTCGATATCTGTGCTAATGCACAAGTAATTTGTTTTGGGAGAGAAAAAAATAGAAGTTGTGCATTAGTAGAAATTAAACACATTATAGTGCATGCTATTCCAAGTAAGATAAAATAAAATAATAAAATAAGTGCAATTAATAGCAGAATAATAAGTGTAGAAGACTCAGATTAACCAATTTTATTCACAACTCAACTATTATACCTTTTATTTAATGCTTCCATTTTACTCAGTTTACTGGGAATTTTTTTTCTTTTTATTTAAATGAAATCTATCATGGCATTCCTAAAAAAAAAGGGACGTGACATGTGGCCAACTATGGTGACCCATACATGGAATTAGTGCTCTGCATTTATCCCATCCTAAGTGCACATCCTAAAACAGGGCTTGACTATATGTATTTTTTCAGTGCTTTATTATTACCTTATAATTGACATAATTAGTTATACTGCTTTGCAGGTCAGAGCTGTCTGTGGAAATGTGACTGTGGTGATGCTGTGCATCTCTATGTTTTCAATGGGAAAGTGGGTGAATTTTTTAGCCCAGCTGTGGAGCTGGGAGTTGCTAAAAGTACATAATGTGAAATGGCCAGTGACCCATGAGTGGCTCAGGATAGCTGGATGAATCTCTAACACCTCGGCACGAGATCCCCGAGCAATTCACCCATCAAGCCAGTCATATTTGTTTTTCCCTGCTGATTTTTAGACATTGCAAATGCAGTTTAATTTACATCAGAGCCTTGAGTATTTGCAGCGTTTTGATGGATGACTTTGACCTCCTCTTGTAGAGGACAACATGAAAGACTGACTGCGACCGACTCCAAGAACTTTCTACTGAAGCTTATCCCTGTTAGATGCAGTGTGTCTGTCTTGAAACGGATAATGGCAATGCATCTTCCTTAGACATTTCCTGTTCCCTTTAGAGACAGAAAACATAACCTCTAAAAATAGCTGGAGAATATATCACACACATGTGTGAAATGGGTTCAGTCTTGCATAATGGATTTGTTTTAACCTTCCAACAGGATGAAGCGTTCAGGGCTGTGAAAGTGAGAGTGTGAAAGCAGAACGCTAATTCAGCGGCAACTGGAAATGCAATGCATTTATTGTGCAGAACAGTCAATAATAGAAAAGGTCAACAAGCAACTTTGTGTTCCATGATTCTTGTTACTCTTTTAACAATTATAAAACCGTTAGTTCAAGTCCTCAAAATTGATTGGCTGAGTGGCATTCCAGTGCTGATATTTATTGAGACTAGCATTTAGTTTCAGATCAGAGTATGTGAGTTGTGTGAAGTGGAATAGAGCAGGGATATTTACATAGCATGAAGATCAAAAAGGTGGAAGTTTAACTTGTAGTGTGGGGTGGTGCTTGGATCAGGGTTTTATTTACCAATGAGTGGGAAATTGAAAACCAGGAATGAAGCAGAAAATTTAAACATATTGAAACATACATACCTTATGCTCTGTAAGGATGCATTTATTCGATCAAAAATATAGTCAAATGTTCAAACTGTGAAATATTATTACCATTTTAAATCTTAAAAAAAAAAAAATTGTCTTCTGATGAAAAGCTGAAATTTCAGCATCATTACTCCAGTCTTCAAAGTCACACGATCCTTCGGAAATCATTCTATTTAAGTAGATCCTTTCTAAATTAAAATGTTAACTTTCTAAACAAAATTCAGGCCAATTAGGTTACACAGTAAAAAACTAACAAACAAACAAAAATATTTAAGGGTTAGATCATAAATAAAGCTTTGAAGTAATTTCTGCAAATGTACCATTTTAGGTTTGGTTTGTATAATCTAATGCACTTAAGGGTGTGTTTACATTTGGCAGGTGCAGTTTGTTTGCAAGTTTGCAAGTCAAGTGTGAACGCTGCCATTCAAACCTTAGTGTGCACCAAACAAGCAGCCTGAGACCCACTGTTTTGAACCAAAGACATCTAAACGAAACAGTATGTGACCCAAAATGACAGATTGCCCAAGCACACCTAGTTCTTCTTGTCATGGAAATGATGCTGCTCATTACAGTTTGGTACCGGCATCAGAACCGCCGCTTCCTTGCAGAAAATCTTGTTTTGTGTTTGCAACTCCTGGTGTTGTTTTGACTCCCTTACATATTTTATAAGCTCTTTGTGAGTTATAAGCTGGTAAAAATAACACATGCATACACACAACAAGCACATTTATCAAACAACAAAATCCACATAAAAGGTTCTGATCCTTATGTGTTTTGTTTAGTATCTTAAGTTCAGTATTAAAAATGACAGTGTGAATGCTAAACGAATCAGGACTTAATGTGTCATTTAATTTTTTGGTCCAAAAGAACCAATAGAGAGCCAAACTACAAGCTTTCTACCACATGAAGGGTTAGCATTATCATATTACACCTTTTTTTTCATTGTTCTGGACCCATAGCTGATTTTTCAAGCGCAATTGTGACCGTGTGTTATTAATCGATTGAGTATACACTTGAGTACAATGGTATACCTGTAACTTACCACTAGATTTCCCACAGCCGAATAGGCTGCAAAGGCAAACGGTTCAGTCGTGGATGTGAATGGCTGGTCACACCTCGCTCCGCTGGACAGGTAACACTGGTTTCCACCTATATCGGTGATCGTGCTGAGGGCTGGTCCGGGATAGCTCAGGAGAGCCGTGTGATTGGTCAACTGGACGTCTTTTAATCCGAGCTCCTCCCACCGCTGAGCGATGTACCTGACCTTGGACTCTTCCGTGAGATCAGAAAAGCTGTCAAAGTCCCTGTGTCGAAGCAGACAAAACAGCAAGGAAACATCAATAAATACATCAAGGATTCTGAAGGCTCCTCTCACGACCCAACGGCAAGACGACACTTAACAAAGCATTGATGAATACGCGCGAGCCTCATTATCATTAACGTAATTAGCACATTGTTGACTTTAGGTTAACATTTGTTTTCCTCAAAAGGTATTTACATGGTCTGTTGACATGAAGCTAGAAACCAGGGACAGAAACAGAGAGACGGCCTCCATAATTCATATTCCGGACAAGCTTCAGTTAATGTAACTGATGAATATGGCAGTGCAGGGAATCAATTGTCTGCTGAACAAACGGATGCACTATTAAAAAAGGATTGCCAGGAGAGAAAGTAAATTAGCAACAGACGGTTAAACATGAGAGAGAGAAATGAAGCGCTGCTAAGGTGCTCTGGCAGCTCGGCTTCGCTTATTTCTTACCCGTCACGGCACGTGGAAGGCACAAAGAGAAACACATCGTTATCTTGTAACGTGGAAACTTTAAGAGCTCTCAGGCCCATCAGCATGCCAAAGCTCACTCTGTGATGTTCTAGGAGAAACACAGCAGGCCTGCCCATTCTCTCAATCTTCAAAACAAAATTAATTGAAGTGTAAAAGTGAGCAAAGAGCCTCCAGAGACTATAAATCATTTAACTGCACTTTTTCCTCCTTATCCACCATGATGAAGTTGATCATTGCCACATCACACCTTCAGTATCCTCTACCCAGACGCAAACTGGAACAGATTGTTCCTATTTTACGCTAACAAACAGTCCTCTCATTATTTAGCTTTTTTGTAAAAAAAAACAAATCAACACAGAAAGCGAAAACATCCTGCCATATTTGTACTACCTCTTATGAAAAATACAGACTAAATCAACAATGTCTGGTCTGCTTACTGCTGAGAGATGTTTTATACACAACAAATATTCTTAATTAAACTCTAATCTGTGTTGTGATGCTGTCTTGCAAAGTGTTCTGTGTAAAAAGGAGGCTAAAGCTATTTACATATTAGATATTGCATATTAGACAGTATTGTTTGAGACAAAATTGTGTAATTAGACAATGTTTCCTATCAGAAATATTGTAGGGTCACACAGAATTCAATAAAAACACAATTTATCACAAGATCAGAATACGAGAAGCTGCTAAACTTGACCAGAAAATCAAGTAAATAATTTTAAATAAATCGCACAAATATTCAAATGTCTATAAAAATTCATGCCAATATTGGGTGCAAAACAACACAAGACACACACACAAAAAAAAACATCACTAAACAAAGACAAACACACTAAAATAAAATAAAATAATTTAGAATTTTTATTTAGAATCCTAAAGTTATTTGGCGCATATATATATATATATATATATATATATATATATATATATATATATATATATATATATATATATATATATATATATATATATATATATATGTGTGTGTGTGTGTGTGTGTGTCCATATAAGAAAAACAAACAAACAAAAAAACTTATTTTAGCATAAATATGTTTGTTTTTGTAAACTATGTATATATATATCATTTTTAATTCTCATATGGACAGAAAAGTTTTAAATTCCTTCACGTAGGTATTCCTGCTTAAAAATGCACCACCGTTATGGAAGCAAGCAGTTTTGCAAGTTTCCTTCTAGCTTCTCAAGCATAAGACTCCTCCAGTGATTCAAGAGAGCGGACAAGCAGTCCAGCCCCACACTGAGCCACTGTGACCTGACAGAGTGTGTCCAATCCCTCACGGCTGTGCATGGGTGCCTGGGTAATCTAATTAAAAGCGTGCTCTGCATGAGTGGAGAGGATGATTCCTAACCTCTCTCAGGTAATGCTTCTCCAACCTCCACCCCCACTGCAGCTGGCACAAGACTTAAATAGTAACCCAGGACATTATTTATGGAGGAATCGCTCCCCCGAATGATCGTGTGACCAATTTTAGAGCGACCAGTTAGAAACGAATTACAAAGAAATGTCACTTCTTGGTGAATTAGAATGGGTCTACAGTTAAAAGTCTGGGATCAGTATGGAATAACGTTTGTTTTTTTGGAAATAACATTGACTAATTTGTAATTAAAAATACTTAGCAAATTAATGAAAAATTATAACTGATCAGTTAACATTCATGGAGGAATGCATATTAAAATACACAGTCCACGTTTAACTGTATTTCTGTTTGCAATTAAACATTTTGTTATCTTTGAATGAATGAATACATGATAGAACGAATGAATTAATGAATTAATAAGTATATAAATAAATAAATGTTCAAAAAGATTTCCCTTTTTTAATCAAAGAATTCACAGTTTCAAAGTTTTCATAAAAATATTAGGGTTTTTTTACATTCATAATATAATATTATTTAACATTAATAATAATAATAAAGGTTTCTTGAGCAGCAAATCAGCATATAGAATGATTTCTGAAGGATCATGTGACACTGAAGATGATGGGAATTTAAATGAACAAATCCAACAACAAGGGGATTTTATTCCTAATTTATTCCCGGAGATAAAATTAAATAAAATTAAATTAAATGAGATTAAAAAAGAGCTGTATCTGAGGTAAGAGCCCATAACATATTTTTTTTGTATGCAGAAGAAAAGTTTGAATGAGGGGAAGATTAATACTTAGAGTTACCAGTAGAGAATGATTGAGAAATATCAATACAGCAATGCCTTGTAGCCAGTATAATTGATGTAGAAAAATGGACAACCACACTTTAATTAGTGTTAACATGAAACTAACCAAGTTCACCATAAATCTATATCGCCATGGTTGCACAGCTCCCATTTATTCCATCAAACCAAATCCACTTATAGCAATAAAAAAAAGAAAAATAGTGGGATGGCTTTGTATGTTAATTAAATGCTCAAAAGACAAGTACATTAACTTCTTTATTAAACTCTTCAGAGTTGTGCTATACTGTCGGGATTGAAATAAAAACTGGAATTCATCAGAACTGTCCTCACATTCATTCTTGCATCAAAACACCTGACTTAAAGTGAAACAAATCAGCCAAATGAATCGGGTAACACGTGGTGACGTACATTAACTCATTACTCAGTCGCTCAATACGTTCAATAAAAGGTCAAATCAGTTAACTCTGGGTCCATTTATAACAAAGACATTGTCCTCGGCCTCCACAGTCTCTCCACTGACCGATCCCAAAAGAGATCAGAGCAGAAGACGGCGAAAATAATCAGCAACCCTTCTGGTCACAGCTTGACCAAATCCAGCCTCTTGTGGAGCTGCGTTTGTGGAGGTGCTCTCCACAGCATGACCTGATGATTGATGCTTTCTCCTCCGCCTGGAGAAAAGATCAGTCAATACCTTGCACAAGCCTGGCTCACGGCTGACGCCGCTGGCTAGAAACAAGAGGAGTCTGCAAACCCTCGCGACGGCAGATCCTTAACTCAGCACCATCTGTTACTGAGACTAATACAGACATCAGGAGAGGAGCCCTGCTCTCCTGTCAAGCAACAAAAATCAGCCATTTTCGCACAGTGAGCCTGTCAACAAAGCATTCAGATGAGGTTTTATTTCTCCAAGTTTCAAAGCAATTATGCTATCAGAATGAATATGTCGATGTCAAACTGCTATAATTCCCTTTGTTAGAAGCATACCTCGAAATTGTGCTTTTGTGCGAGAAGATTCTCCATTTTTTTCTTGAGCAAAAACACATCCCTGGCCTCTTTAATTAAATACGGTTGAGCGGAGATGATTGACAGCTGATGTATCTTGCAGGTGGTCGCCTGGGTTTTGCTTGGGTGAGGCTAGCATGTCTTCCGGGTGGCTATTGAACTGTGGCGGTGCTATTATTGGTTGATAACACTGGCGGTACTGAGTCCCACACCATATAAAAGCACTTGGCTTTTTTTGTCCCCAGGGTCCTTGAAGAGGCCATAGTGTGTTAGAGGGGCGAACAAAGAGAAAGATAGGAGATATCTGTGGAAGCTTTCACTCCGCTAAAAATGTGTGACCCTCCTGTCCTTCAAAGGAACATTTCAAAAGTGGTGATTCAGGGGGGAAAAAAAGATTCAAATCAATTTAATATCTTGCTATTTTTTATTTATTTATTTTTCAGCAAAGACTTATCATCTTTTGAGCTTTCTGTTCATCAAAAAGGCCTGAAAATGTGTCATGGTTTCCACAAACATATATTAACATATAATCGGCATATTAGAATGACTTCTGAAATGTTCAAGACTGGAGTAATGGCTGATGAAAATTCACCTTTGCCATCAGAGGAATAAATGTCATTTTTAAATAATTAGAAATATTTTTGATTTCTGAATATATAAATGCAGCTCTGGTGAGCATAAAAGATGTCTTTTAAAAGCATAAAAACAATATTATCATCCAAAAACATGTTAAAGGAGGGGGGGGGGGGGAGTGCTCGTTTTCACTCAATATCCTGTTAATCTTGAGTACCTATAGAGTAGTTCTGCATCCTTCATAACTCCAAAAAGTCTTTAGTTTTATTATATTCATAAGAGAAAGATAGTCTGTACCGATTTTTCCCGGAAAAACACGACCGACTGGAGGCGTGACGTGTGGGCGGAGCTAAAGAATCACAGGCGCCAGTAAGCTTTTGCGTAGAGAGCGTTTGGAAGCTGTGACATTACCTTGAGGAAAAAACCAGCATCCAAAAAAAAAAATGGCTTACAGTTAGATTCAGCCGTTTATTTATGATCCAGAATCAGATCCCGAGGCTGAAACTGAACGAGAGCAGCATCAGCAACGATTCGCTCCGAGCGGGGCTCGAACCCGGGTCTCCGATGGGAGGCAGACGCACTAACAAGGAGGCAGAGATATTTGAAGAAGTTTTACTCACCGCCTGCGGTTCCAACACACAATCGTGACCCTTTTTCTTTGGGATTGCATCATCCTTAAGAAATAAACGATACGCAAATCCATCGTCAAACTGGGCCTTGTTTGTAAAACAAGCATCTTCAAACAAACACTTGCCCAACTCCGTTGATGCTCTGTAAAAATAAACTCCATCCACTGGTCCCTTAATGCTGTTTTTTCTTTGGTAATCTGTGCAGGGTTGTCTTGCCCTGGCAACCAAAAACACACTTCTTTTGTGACATTTCGCGACGCTCTCGCTCTGATCAGTGAATGATTGTCTGTGCTCAGCCTCTCAGTGCTCTGCTATACGGGAGCGCGCGATCTTCCGGCAGACGCGCCCTCAGGACCCATATAAGGAAATTCCGCTCCATCTAACATCACACAGAGCCATACTCGAAAAAAAACTTTCCTAAACTTGTGACAAACCGGAAGGAGTATTTTTGGAACAGAAATACTCCTTCAAACGTACAACTTAATTTTTGAAACTTTGTCCATGTTTAGCATGGGAATCCAACTCTTTAACAGTGTAAAAAACTCAGTATGCATGGAATAGCATTTCACCCCCCCTTTAAGTACAGAAGACTGTGTTATGTTTTGTGATGTTAAAGCAAATTAGTTTTGCATGGCTGGGAAATTGCCTCACCTGTAGCATTGCAGCAAAAAAAAAAAAAAAAAAAAGTGAAATGGAAAAATAAAATCACAATACTATGAATATGCACAAACAGCATTCGCAAATGCATTTAGGTCAACGACTCTATAACAAACCATGTAACACAAGCTCTCATCTAAAACACCAAAAATGAACCATGGCATCTAAACAACCCCCGAAATACACTGTTGTTGACTTTCCGGCAGTCAGGAAGGAAGAAAACAAAAGATGCTGAACTTTCCTTGAACTTATAAAGGAGATAAAAAGAGACGCTTGTCTGGCAAGCTGGAAGCCCTGAACGGATTTCTGATACAGAGAAGACATCTGCATCAGTAATGCAAAGAGATGCTCAAGTACATCTGCGATCACTCCCCTCTCTGAGCGGATTCATCCTAAAGAAAGCAGCCATATAGAACTGGGTTTGCGACAATAAAGCAGCAGCCCGGGGAGGAGGAAGCATGGAAGATGTGTTTAAAAAATTACAACCAAGGCCTTCAAAGCACTGCAGGACAAAGGGAGAGTGTGATGAATAAACATGGGATATTAGTGAGTTTTAGTTAGGAGTGTGCAGTATTCAACCAATGAGAATATACATTTTGAGTCACTGTTTTTAAACAACTTATTCATATCTCTACTGCCTTTGATTATTTCCACAGCCAACAAATGCACAGAAGACGGAACTTACAGTAAGACTGTGTTTACTACAAACAGTAAACATAGCTAATGTGCAAATAATGTAAAATGGCTTACTGGTTGTTGGCTTTTGCTCATTAACTCCAATTACACAGAGTATTTTTCGACATTTGTAACCCTGGACCACAAAACCAGTCCTAAGTGTCAATTTTTCTAAATTGAGATTTATACATCATCTGAAAGCAATATCTGGCTGAGATACAACTATTTGAAAACCTGGAATCTGAGGGTTCAAAAAAATACATAAAATATAAATACTGAAAAAAATCTATCTTTAAAGTTGTCCAAATGAAGTTCATAGCAATGCATATTACTAATCAAAATTACATTTTTATTATATTTACGATTGGAAATTTACTAAATATCTTCATGGAACATAATCTTTAGTCAATATACTAATGATTTTTATAAATTTGACCCATACAATGTTTTTTTTGCCTATTAATAAAAAAAAAATAAAAGAAATACCCAAGCGACTTAAGACTGGTTTTGTGGTCCAGGGTCACATTTATGGATTTCATTGCCTTTGTATCAAGCAGGGTTTATTAATCTAGGGCTTGTGAGCTGAAGAAAAGCTAACAGTTAATTAAATCATAAAAATTATAAATGATTAACTCAAATCAAATCAAGTACACTGAAGTAAAGGCTGCTGAAAATTCAGCTTTGCCATTACAGTAATAAACAGCATTTTAAAATATACTGAAATGGAAAACAGCTATTGAAAATGTTAAATCACAATAAATAATTAAAAAATAAAAGCGACCAAAATCAAACACTTGAATTGTATTTCTTTTTCATTTGTTTTCCATGTAACTGAAAACTGTGAACACACAAATGCTCTGTTAAATTATTGCAAAATTAACTTCAAATCTCAGGAGGTACTTCAGGTATAAATCAGGGTTTGACTGTCAAAATAAATATAAATAAAGTGTTGCCATTTTTATAAGTACATTTTTACAGAACAGTTACATGAACACCATCACTTTGACTACATTTCCAAGAAAGAAGCTAAAAGAACAAGAATTTAAGAAAACTATACAAAAATAAAAATAAATCATAAAAAAATAATAGATTAACTAAATGACAATCAACTTGCTTAATAATAAGAATAAATTAAAATAAAGTAAAATAAATAATGCATCCTTCACTACCATGCATTTAGAATTCTCTCTCTCCCTGTGTGTGTGTGTGTGTGTGTGTGTGCATGCATCTTTTACAGAATTATTATTTGAATCATTACATAGTGAAAACACAGACAGAGTGCAAATAAACACTACCAGCAGATGTAATTCATTCTTAGTGAATCCCTTTATATCAGCTGAGTTGACCTATTCATTTATCTGGAGTGTCTTGGTAAGCAGTGGGGAATAAACTGACAGATAAAACTCACAAAAACAACTTAACACAAGCACAAACAAGAGTACAATGGAGAAAAAGAGATTAGATGTTGAGTAAAGGACAGTAAAAGAGAGCGGGAAAGACGTGAAATAAAAAGTCGGAGTCTGTATGTGTCCAGGATAATGTACCAGACTCTTTTAAAGACTCAACGCTCTCTTGGCAGTTGACAGTTAATAGTTTTACTCTGACCTTCTTCTATCCGATACCACCATTACACAGCTGCTGAACTGCATATGTCTTTAAATTACATCTAACCCTCTGAACATGACAGCGAGGCCATGCTAAAAACACAACAAGGCCACTGTGAGAGTGTTCCCGACCGTGGCCTCTTCACCTGGCAGAGTCTCACTCTACCTGGCCTTCTTAACAAACTCCTTTTGGCACAGCTATCCTTTTTCAGTGAGACGATGGTGCCCTTTGACACAGATCTCCCTGCTCAAAGAACAGCTTGTACGGGCATCCAGACGAGCCAGTGTGTGAAAGGAAGAGCTGTTTCAGACCCAGATCCAAGGATTACTGGAGCTTCTGCCCTTCGGCCAAGCTTTGGCTCGAAGCTTTACTCTCTCATTCTCCGGATTTCTCCCACTTTTTTGTGGGGCCACAAATACAAATTGAGAATGACAACAAATACTTTTAGCTGTAATAAACTGATCTACCGTATGAGAGAGGGGAAAAACACATTTACTTTCCTGTTGAAATTAGGTGGGAATTGTTGCAAAACAGCTTTATGATATTTATGATAGCATACATTTTATGTTCGGAAATTTGAGGTTTGTAGGTTTTTCAATGATTTTGAAAAAAGTCTTGTGTTGATTAAGGCTGAATTTATATGATAAAAAAACAAGAAAAAAAGAATACAATCTGAATACTTTAAAATATAATTTATTCTGGTAATAGCAAAGCTGCCATCATCTCAGCATTCGTTAGTGTTACATGGTCGATTAGGACATATTGCATATTGCTTGAAAGACAGAGTAAGCTACTTTTTTTCAAGTATCAAGAAAAGGAGTTTCTTTCCTACTTTCTTCCCATTTTATCATTCGCCACAGCTGAGAACAGAAATTCATGTTTTTGCTTGCAGTTTTTACTTACACTGTGAAACTCGTGGAAGCTTTTGAATCCAGTCAACTGTGTCTCAGTATATGGGCTAGTAAAACTGGGTCTCTGATTCAGTGTCCTTGAGTAACGCTTTATCCGTCTAGCTGTAACATTTTGTGTCCGGCCATCCATAACACCAACAGTAAGAGCGGGTTATGGAAAAGTAAAAACCACATCTTGAGACATAGAATATTACGGAATATAGAACATATTTATAATGCTATGGTTGGAAAAACTAAGAGGTCATATTATTTCAGAGGTCACAGTAGGAAAACAATTTTTTTAGGGACATTATGGATATTTTGAAGAACATATTACCTGTTCTTTTCCATAATATTAAAGTCAATATCATATTTTTAATGCTAAATTATTTTCATTTTACTCTATCCAGGCAAACATTTACAGCTCAGATGTTAGTTTCTTATTTTAGAACAGATATCCGACATACCTTTAGCCACAGCAACAACCAATGCATACAAATCAATAAAACAACTGTCAAACCTGCAAAACTTTGGGCCTCTAATTACTATTATAAATCAATAGTTTGTAAGCACGCCCGGCCCTTCCTATGTCTCCATTCATCTTTATGAGAACACAGTAATTGGCTTAATTTTGGAACAACTTTGCAGTAGTTTCAGGCAGTGATCACAGAGAACTGTACTGCATATATAACAAGGGTCTTGCAGGAGCAAAGGAGGACAAAATCAATGAAAAATCCCCCATGCAAGATTAGATCTTTATAGATAACGTAAGTATTGCTTCAGCGTGTCTACAACAGCAGGCTAACGTTTCGGTGGCACTATATGTTACTACTTCCTTTAATAACGGTCATAAATAATAAAAAGGTTATCAGAAGTGTGCCATCGAGAACTATAACAAACTTCATCATCATGAAATCCATGAGAGCGCCACATGCACAGGACGTGTTACACCATCAAACCCTCCGAGAGCTGAAGCGCTGATGAGAATCCAATGCACAGACTCGCAAACAATGTTATAAATCATTGTGCACGTTCTTAATCACGTGTATTTCCTTGGGAATAAGCAGTGTGATCGATTGTAGAGTTAATGAGAAAAAAAAGTTTCTATTAATGTTATGATTACATCTTAATTGCGCCAACAAAATGGAAGGAAACACTGAAAATTGACTGTGGTAAGAGGAGTCACGACTGGTGCATGTTGATGCCTCTATGGGCTCCACACTGCATGTTAATGTGCTAGAGGAGTGTGTGTGTGTGTGTGTGTGTTTAAGAGTGTGTGTGCGTGGGTGATTGATGGTCTCAAAACCATAGCCCTGTGTGCGATGCCCTGGGGACCCAGCCATAAACACACAGCCTCGGCTCAGCAATGTATCTGAGCCTCTGACAACCTTCCTTCCCTCTTTCCCAGAACTCTTTCTAACCCTCCCTTTCTTAGCCACCATCTCCTTTTTCTCTTTTCCAAGCTTAAGTTCAGGTCTCCACTGCAAATACACAGTAATTGTCCTCGATTTCCCGCATTTTGCAACATTAGCATCAAGGGCCACATTAAACCCTGGTGTGTGTAACAGAGAACACATTATGGATCAATAAATGCAAAAGGGGATTCGTGAGACTATTAGCACTTCTAAGAGGCAAACAGAAGAGCCACGATGCGGCACAGTGTAAACACAAAATGGCGGTGGAGATTAGACGGCCAGGTGAGGAAATTCCCATTTGAGGGGTTGTTGTTATCGTTTACCGACACACGTCGGCGGTCTTTGTGATCAGTGCAAGATCGTTCAATGACTAAGAACTGATTGAGAGAGGAACTGTTTATTTTTTACTGAAACAGACAGAGAGGGAAGGGAATGGAGCTTTTCAGACTCTGGAGGATGAAGAGGTCTTCAGTTTTCTCCCAGACCTCACAGCTGGTCTTCCCAAGGGCCTTAAAGTGTCAAAAAGTGACACTTCATTTAAACTCTACTAGGGGTGTAACGGTACGTGTATTCTTACCGGACCATTTCGGTAATGGGCTTTCGGTACGGGTCACGTGTGCACCGAATAATCGAATGTAATATTTTGTGCGCTGAACATAGGTACATTTTCGTGTTTCCACACAAACATATTAAATGGCGGAAGTCTTTCCTATTCTTTTTTTTTTCATTATATAACGTAATATATTTTATTCAATTTTATTAAAAAGAGTTAAAAAAAGTGTAAACAAATTGTTAAAAAAAGTTTATAGTAATAAACAACCTGCAGTTTAATGTTTGCATTTCTTTCCCTTACTGTACCGAAAATAAACCGAACCGTGGCTTTAAAACCGAGGTACGTACCGAACCGTGATTTTTGTGTACCGTTACACCCCTAAACTCTACAGTATGAGAGTGTGAGTCTGTGGTCACTCAGTCTCTGTAGATAAGGCTAAATATTATTTAAAGTGAGTACAAAAAACAATGGGTAAGGATTCTGAACCCTGATGCAGTTCAAAATAAAAGAGAGATTTGGAGATGTAATTAGTACGATAACTTGGCTGAAGATTAGGCTAAATATTGTTTAATGTGAGTACAGAACACAGAGCACTAGGACGGTAAAATGAGTAAATAAATGAACAGTTTGTAAATTTAGGTATCACAACATTACACGGTAAAATCAATATGCATTTTGAGATTTGCTAAAGTGAGATTTGAGATTTAAAATGTAATCTAAAATGTTAGAATACAGGACACATAGGTATGCAGAAGTAAATATTTGATATCAGAAAATATCCAGATTCATAACTATCGCCGTTTGCAGGGTGCTAAAAGGATGAATCGCCCAAAAATGAAGATTTGGTCATCAATTACTCATGTCATCTCAAACGCATATGACTTTCATCTTCAAAACATGACTGAAGATATTTTAATGAAACCTAAGAGATTTGTTTCTCCATTGAAGGTCCATACAGTCAAAACTTTAATAAGTTCTTAAAGACACTATAAAAGGAATCCATATGGAATAGAGTGACTTAATCCAGTCTTCTGAAAAGACACAATCACATTACAGTATAATATGAAAAGAGTAGGATTTTACCAAATTAAGGTTTGTTCTTGCACATCGAGCAACCATGTTTAAGCTTCCAATGACCATTTTTATACACTATATTGAATATTATCCAAAGGTTAAGCACATTACGAAGAGCTAATATGTTTATGTTGTTGTCCAAATTTATGCCATTTGAAGTATTATTTAACAGACATAACTCAGAACAAGATATTATTGTGCATATTCCGTGCTGCTTGGGTTATTCAAACAAAAGTCTGAATGTCTTCTCAAGAAATGATGCTACTGTTCTGACAAACATTGGTAAATCCACTGATTATTTTTTAATCAAAAGGGCTCATTGTTTCAAACTAGTATGTTGTAAGCACACTCGACTGGTGCTCCCTGAGTGCCAGAAAACACAGTCAATGTGGACTGAAACTTCTCATTTTTGGATAGGGCTTGCCAGTATTGTGTGAAATATACACACAGTGAGTAATGAACAACTGTGGGTGGTCTGTGGTATGAGGAACCTTGAACACTGAACCTTGGTAGCAGCAAATGCAAATATAACATCTAGACCTAACCCTAGGTCACAGCTCTGAAATAGATAAAACTTTGTAATGGTATCCTATTATGTTTACTGATATGCATTATTATTTCATTAAAAGCATAAACAATAGCCAGTACACTTTGCTCTATTAAAAGAATCACACTTTCTTGATAAATGAGCATTTGATATAGCCTCGAATTTGTTCAGTGTTTGTTTTCTTATGCTCAAACACCTCTATTAGTTCCAGATATTGTGTGCTAATCTCTTCATCATTTTAAGGGAACTCATTTGGCTGGGTTTGCGGCACACTACAATTGCTCAGAACCCTCTGGGAACCAGTTTCAGCATTGCAGAAGATAAATCAATGTCATCATCAGGGGGACGCAATTAAAACCTAGGGCTAGGAAAGGTAGATGTGTAGCCCAGATGGAGAGATATAGGGAATGAAAGAGAGAGAGTTCACTATGGTTAGTTATGGATACAACTGCCTCTGTAAGCAGCATTTTAAGGCAATAAAGGCAGGTTCCCAGCACAAAGGGTTATACGAAAAGTTTCAATACACCTTCTTTAATCCAAAATCTAAATTTTAAGTGAATTTTTTATTTTTTATTTTTATCCGTGAAGGTGAAGGCAATTACAGAATGCAAACAGTAAATAATATAAATATCATAATAAATCCATAAATTATTGTTTCAATAAATATTTGTCTTTTTACAGCATTATAATAGCATGGTTAGCTTAGCTAGCAACAAACCATTGAAATCAGAGTTATTTAATTATTTATACTATCGTTGATATATGTGTGTGTGTGTGTGTGTGTGTGACCCTGGTCCACAAAACTAATCTGAAGTGTCAATTTTTCTGAAATTGAGATTTATACATCATTTGAAAGCTGAATAAATAAGCTTTCCATTGATTGAAAATCTAGAATCTGAGGGTGCAAAAAAAAATCTAAATACTAAGAAAAATCACCTTTGAAGTTGTCCAAATGAATTCTTAGCAACGTGTATTACTAATCAAAAATTACGTATTGATACATTTACAGTAGGAAATTAAAAACATATTTTCATGGAAGATGATCTTTTCTTAATATCCTAATGATTTTTGGCATAAAAATAGTTTTCACCTATATAACGTTTTTTTGGCAATTGCTAAAAGTATACCCCAGTGACTTAAGTCTGGCTTTGTGGTCCAGGGTAACATAAATATAATAGTATATATATATATATATATATAGCCTATATATATATATATATATATATATATATGAGTAGGATTGGGTATCGTTGGAATTTTATCGATTCCGATTCTTAACAATTTCTAGTTTAGATTACAATGATATAAAAATCCAATCAGTCCCTCCAGAAAAACGCGATTATGCGATCGCCTGATTTAATGCATAATCAGCCAAAGGCTGCATATTTATGCGGGGTCGCATTTTTTCAAATACGCCACTCTTTTGCCGCATAAATTGCCAATTTCAGAAAGCAAAATATGCGGGGCTAGCATGATTTCATAATCCCTGTTTTTTAATTGTAAAAAACTCACATAGATATTAGCAGAAAGTTAAAAAGCGCCATTTTCCCCCTATTGCCATGGGAACCTTATGAAGTGACGTAATTACGTGACGTGAACATCAAGTTTCACCCTGGTTTCACCGCGAGGTTTGCAGATGAAGCGCGCAAATCATTCTTATTTGCCAACAAAAATAAGTGCAAAAAAATGTTCAACATAAATATTCTGTGATTTAGTATGCTCGCTTATCATAGGAAGTAATAAGAAATTACTCTTTACATTGAGGTAGTAGCCTAGTGAGAAAAAGGTGTTGGGGAATCACCTTTTTTTCTCTTTTTTTTAATCAAACCGCAGTTTTTGCAAGTTCACGCAATTTCATTGCATAAAATTGCAAATATCCCGCATATTCCATCGCATTTTTTAAGAAAACGTGCCGCAAAATCAAGGATTTTTGCCCGCAACAATCACAAAAAAAATCTTTTTCTGGAGGGACTGTCCAATATATATAAAAAAAAATAAGTCATTTAGATGTCAAACATTTATTACATCTTTTTACAAAGCATTCTGTTGCAGCTGAATAACATGAGCAAAATTCAACAGTCTAGAGAACACTGCAAGAGGAATTTTGCCTATGTTTTTTAAAAACACAGCAAAAACAACTAGATTAATATACATTTTAAATATGAAAGTGTTAAAGACAAGTAAACAGTAAGTAATACAATAGGAACAAACAAATAAATTAAGCATAAATAAATCCAACTCAACCAAATTTCAGCTACACAAACTGCAATTAAAATTGTAAAAACACTGCATAGTTTTCATTTCATACTGTAAATAAAATATAGAATATTTAAAGTTATTAAATATATTCAGTCAAGATCAGTGAATGATTTTCATTATTTACAGGCAGCATGTTTATTGGCTGATGTCTCTTTAACAGCGTACACACGCAGCGCTAAAAATACTGTACATCCATTTTCTTTCTCATCTGTTTACGTTCACTTAAGACAAAAACACGTGTGTTTATGATGATATACTGACATAGTTTTCTTCATACTAATCGATAAATATGAAAGAAGTCAGTTTTGGCCCAGAACAACCTTTTATACAGTGGAAATACATGGAACGGTCCGAGAACGGACACAAACCAGGAACCCACAACGTGTCCACCGACTGCTGTTCTCTGTGCACCCGCTTGCGCTTCATGTACGCTGCATGCAAACAGGGCACATGTTCTTTCCATTCCTGCAATTAAATAATTTTATAATCACATTCAAATGTGAATGCAGGAATGGTTAAGCAGAATCGATATGCACGCTTCTTATCGAATGTCGAACCCATTCTAAAATTGAACCGGTTTTCGATACCCAACCATATATATGAGTGACACATGGATCACAGCTTATAGAGAAGTCAGTTTTAAGCCAAGCACCTTTCTGTTTGTCAAAGCAGCAAATTCATGACAACAAGTGTGAAATCTGTGAATTGGACTACTTAGCATAAAAAACAGTAATCCCAATAATGCAGATTCCTATTGAAATAACTAGATTTTGCCTATAAAATTTTGCAGAGAATGTGGCCATCACTTAGTTTTAAAATCAACTGTGAACTGAACCCTCCATGCAGTTTTCTATTTGTTCCTCCCTTTAACATTCAAAACCAATCACTTGTAAGGCTCCATGACAGTCAAGATGCTGCCTTAGAAGGCAGTTGCCTATATATGCAGCATGCAAGCTTTTCAGAATAGAGCAAATTATTCGCCTGCTTTAAAAAAAAAAAAAAAAAAAAGAATCTCTAATGATACTATGTCAGCATCAGGGATGACCAAAACCACAGAGAGAGCTGAAGGAAGGACGCTTATTATAACCTCGCCTAGCCATTGAAATAGCACCTATGTGCTAATGAGGTCAGTTATGGAGTGCCTCTCCACGCACTTTCATCTTCAGCCTCTTTCGCATTCATAGACGTATGCATTCCTGCTCAAGCCCTGCTCTTACTCTCTCCATCATAAATATGTTTTTCCCATTGAAAAAAAGGTCAGATGGTCTCTAAGAAGACGTAACTCATTCCTATGTTTTAAAGGGAGGGGACACATCTGGATAACATAAGTGGAAACACTGTGTTCTCTTGTGTGCACGTCGCTGTAGAATCAGAAAACATGTGGAAGGTGCTGTCCAACAACACAACAAGGGTATCAGAATGTCTCCTTAGTGATGTAACAAAAGCTGTTGGTGCGCAAGTCTTGTTCAAATGGCACTGAGAGGTACAGTCTCGACCTCATTATGCCTTTTGGACGTGATCACTCACACCCTGATTCATACAAGGCTGGATGAAAGCATGCTTCTTTGGGCTAATTATAACAAGGAGAACACTTCATAGTCTGGAAGTGTACCGAAAGTGTGACTTTGATTAAAGGACTTTGAGTAAATCTGGGCTGCTGAGGGAACAAGTACCAACTTGTCTGTAGTTTTAAATAATCAAATTAACTGTCAACACTAATCTACAAGCCACAATTTAAAGTTGGATTCCATTTACATCCTCTTTCACTAAGAGTGAAAAAATAAGTCTAAAATGGCGGACAAGGAAAAACTACACCATATGTCTAACAAACAGGTTTCAAAATACTCTCCTTCTCACCCAAATGAGCAATGCTGCCCTTTATTTGACAAGATAAGTCAGAGAATACTTCCTGCCTTGATGGCCTAGATAGATATTTTTGTGTGTGGCAATCGCTATCAATCTCCACAGCCCTTAAGCCATGCACACTTCAAACGAGAGCGCTACATGGGGTTTGACATTGTAGGAGCACAGAGGATATTTAGGCCCTGGGGTGAAGGTTGCCTCTCTAGAAGTAAGAGAACAACCAAGATGCTCATTCGCTTAAGGCACCTTAACAACATTTTCTGCGGATCCAAAGATCCCAAACTTTAACGCCCATACATGATGTGGGCGAGTTGTTGTTTGTTTGTTGTGTTTTTTTTTACATCCTTGGTGAGTCTTTGCACTTAAGGAGACATTATTAAGCACATTTTAAATCAGTAAATGCCATCTTGTGGGAAGCAACTCCAATGTTAAAAATGCAAAATCAATTCCTCCTGTTTTCTTCCCAAAATCAGATTCAGGCTGCCTGCTACTGTCTTAAACCTACTATAAAACAATACATTTCTGCCTTTATCTTTCCAGACCGGAACCACATTAAATCTTCAGGATGTGCCACTCACTCTTTTCCATGCTTTTACAATGAATGGAAACTTGACCTTTCGAATTTCAAAATGGATTTAAAAGCAACATAAAAGTGCTACATATGGGATGTGTTTTTCTATACCAAGTTTTCTGAAGTCCTTTAATAAGACTGAAAATGTATTCATTATTCATTAAATCATTTTTATTATTATTTAACAAAGCTCCCTTACTAACCACTGTAACCAGATCAGTAACCTAAACAACATCAGTCAGATTCTTAAATATACACACACACACACACACACACACACATCAGATCAACCAATTATTTGAAAAGATCTAAATAAAAAGTGGAATTTGTTTACAAATCCGACTTCACTACTTGATTTTTCAGCTAAAGAGGTCCTGTCCCTATTTATTGTATTACATGGAAAAGAGCAAACAGCAAATTTTTCTAAATATCTCCTTTTGATTTCTACAGAAGAAAGTCAGCCACAAGGGTTTGGAACAATATAAGGGTAAATGCTGATAAAAATATAACTATTTATTTAAATCCCTCAAGAAACCATTCCTACTTTTGCCTACATTACAGATTTGTTCGAATTGGCTTGAGAGTTTTGTCCATGTGAGAAAAAGGCAAAAATAACCTCACGTGCAGCATTCTACCTCCTTCAGGCTCAGATATAAGACTGCATCTTCTAAAGACGATGCCTATACTCTCCCTCGCGTCTCTCAGGTACTGACACAATCAAACTCAGTTCTGCTGTAGCTCACATCAGTGGCTCTAGGGATATCCCAACATCTCTCTCCAAATTTCCATTTCAACACAGCATACATAAAAAACATGCTCCAAACTCACCATATCTACCTCTTTCCTTTCAATAACCAAGTACTGATGACGAGCCCGACTCCTAAAAACATGAATTACACACGTGTCACTTAAAAGCATATGCCTGAATAGCACACATCTAAAATTAAAAAAAGGACACCTGCAGTGCAAAACTATTCTCCAGACCCTGGCAGGATTCACCATAGTGCCCTCTAGTGAGTTTACCACATAATACATTTCAAATTTAAGATAATTTTGTTTTATGTAGGGCACAAGAGACACTGCATACACAAGCAACACCAGCTTAAACAACACCTTTTATGAGAAGAACATGTATATTTAAATGCAACACCTCTAGGTGCCACCACATGTTCAGTCAGATTTCTGTGCTGACTAAATCCGTGTAGGATAACTAAGCATTAATCAGATCCTAAGAAGGTGACATTGAGAGCCGCTACAATCCTTTAAAATATAGCATTCTTGCAAAGAAAAAATAAACCATCTACTCCATCTTTGTAAGTTAAAAATGATTAACAAATGCACACTGCCATGAGATGGTAAATATACAGTTGTCTGGTAAATAAACAGCATACCGGAGATTTCTCTGTAGAACAACTCTTCCATAACTATATTTAGTGTAGAAAGTTCAAATTGGCAAATGGTCTGCGCTTTCCCCTTTTTGAAGTAATAAGGAAAACAAGAAATATAAAACAATTTTCATGAAAAATAACAGAAATCAAATCATCTTGTTGTAGTAAATATTTCATGAATGTACTAGGAAATAGAGCACATTTCTCACCCCACATGCAGAGCATTTCAACTAGAATAGCTAAAGAAAAGGACGATTAACATCTGTGAATTAAAAAGGAAGAAAAAAACGTGAAAGCAGCTTTAATCTGTTAATACCAGCGGACTGGTGTCATGTGGATGTACTTAATGCACGTTGGCCTGGAGCACGTTGGCTGGGTGCAGTGGCTCGGCAACTGTTAATATGACAAGCCAGCGACTCGGCTGACATAGAGGAGCAATGAAAAATGGATACACAATCTGTTTGTCACTGGCAGAGTTCCACCAGTCCCTTGTTTCCCTCATCAACATAAGAACACCTACATCCTGCTCTTTTTGGCATGATAGGAATTTTGTTTGATAATGACAATAATAATGAAGAAGAAGAAGAAGAAGAAGTGAATACAGCTATATTGTATATAACTTATCAAAGGTTTCCACCAGAATCATGTAGTTGACTCACTGGGGACAAGGATGAGAGATGATTCTATTAGGATGACCTTTGACCTGTGTTCCCCACAGCCAGCTGGAATCCCTGAGAGGATAATCAGCAGCAAACTGTGAATCTGACGTATCCATTTCCTGAAGCAAGCATCTCTCAATCACACAGTGTGGATTTAATGAGGTGACACGAGTTGGATTGCCAACAAGGAACGTAATGGACACATATTCAGAAGGGACGGGTCATTGTATTGACCTACATCTTGGAAAACCAAAATACTGCTCTGTGACATCTTCACAATGGAGGCTTCTGTCAAAGTATTGGCAATCTTTGGAAATTATCATGCTTGAAAAAAGGGTTAGTTGCAAAAAAACGATTGGAATCATTTACTCACACTTAAATCTTTCTGTATCCACTTATATCTTTTCCAACTCCATAAAACAAAAATTAGGATATTTTTTTTAGTATTCTCTCATATTTTTTTCCACTGTTTAATCTAGATTAAAGACATAGGCCAAACTCTTCAGCCAAGCATTGACATAATGCTTCTCATAAGCTTGTACTAAATTATATCTGAAAGAAATGGTTACATGATGATCGTTTCCTGCTAGGAACTAACATATTCTTTGTATCTGCTTTCCTGAAAACACAACGTTTACTAATCACATTTCATGTGTTATATCATAACTGTATATTACTGCAATATGGATATGGACTTTGATGCAAGCATCTCTGGCTGATGACACATACTTCCTAATGTTAATACTGAAACTTATTTCCATTAAAAGTCAAAAAAAAAGAAAGAAAAGAAAAACATTACCAAATCTAACAAATATAGCTTGACTGCATTAGCTGCTAAAATGCATTTACAAATAAATAAAACCTTGAGTAAAGTCCAGTTCTCTAAGATATGTTGAATATGGCAAAATATGCACATTGCAACATGCAACATGACACAAAAACTATGTTTTGGTGGTACAGTTTCCTCAGGAGGACATTTAGTGGTTGCAGATTTAAGCAAAGCATTGCATAATATAACTGACCACACTGCACACACACACACACACACACACAAAAGCTAAGCAGTAACACTGTAGCCTACATCTAATTGTACTATCCTAAAAACGGATAGTCAATGTTGACAGCATTTTTACTATTAAAATTGCTTTAATATACATTTACAAATCTCACTGTTATTATTGCATTCTTATTTCGTATTCCTTATCATTTCTCTTAAGTCTATTGTTACTTAACTGCATGGACTGATGTGCTCATGTGGCAGCTTTGAATAAACACATGTTTAGGTCATCGGTTATTGATTAATGATGACATTTCACATATTTCATTTTAACCCGAAATTGGCAGATTTGTAGACAAGCTGTTAACGCTGCATAGTATAATGAACTGATTTTGTTTACAAATGTGATTACTTATCAAAGAAAAAGTCCAGATTTTAACTGAAAGGCAATCAAACAATCAGTAGCATAGTATATATATATATATATATATATATATATATATATATATATATATATATATATATATATATATATATATATATATGTTTGTGTGTGTGTGTGTGTGTGTGTGTGTAGTACAATGAGAGAATTAAAAGAAAAACCCAGTCTTTTTTTTTTTTTTTTTTTTTGCTGGAAATCCATTTTAAGCTGGTAAGTCAACCTAGTTTATGGAATATGGTGGCTGATCAAATTACTAAACTAGTTACCACCTTGAGCCAGATAATTTTATATACATTTCTATAGTGTTCTGTTTTATTATTGCCTGTTCTGCTGATTCATTTTGAGTGTGAGAAATTAAGCTGCAGATTTTACGTCAGTGTCTCCCCTCCCAGATACTGTATAAAGTCAAATTCCGGAAGCCAATTACACACACACACACACACACACACACACACACACAAGCACACGTACAAGTCTTCGTTTCCGTCAGGTCAAACCATACATAGCCTCTGTTCTCTAACACTGTTACAACTTGACAAGACAGACAGGCATCAGACAAAAGGTCAGAGCCGTGGGCCAGCAGACAGCTGAGTGGAAGTGATGTGTCCCGCAGGTGGCTTTGAAAGAAACTCCCCCACAGAATTTCTTAAACAGCATAAGACCAACTGCTCACACTGGTCCACAAACAGACCGGTCAACAACACTGAAGCAGGCTCCCTGCAGGTCCCAAACTATACAGAGGAGCTTGAGAATACCTGGAGAAACTTTTTCATTAGCATTTCTGTGCCTCTCAATGGCAGTTGCTCAGCTGTTGTGTGACCCCTCAGAACTACTAAACCTGCCTGCTGCCATCTTTCATCATGAACGGTGAAGAAATGTGAGTATCGCTTGCCACCAAGGTGCTAGGATGCTGTGACCGCTGGGGCTTAGTTAGACAATTAGTTTAAAGGGGTCATATGATGCAATTTTAACTTTTCCTTTCTCTTTGGCTGTTTGTGAATAGTTAAGATCCCAAAAGTTGCAAAGACTAAAGTCTCAAACCCAAAGAGATATTCTTTATAAAAGTTAAGACTCATCCACCTCCTAAAACACCTTGTTTAAACGTTCTTGCTGTTGTATTGTTGCTGCCGCCATATTGTATTTACAATACTGTTCCAGAATAATTCAACCCAAATATTCAGATGTGTGCTGCACATTTTACAGAGGACTATGTTATGAACCTGGGAGAGTAAAGTGAGCACACAATGCCATCTGTTCTGACTCACAGTCTGTAAGTATATTTTCATATTTAAAGGATTTGCCACTGATGATTCAAACGCGAGTTTTGAGCAGTGTAGAACAGGTGGTTGTTGGTCGTTTCTCCGATTACAAATGCAAACATGGTTTTATGTTTATGGGGCATAAACTACACTATGCTACGCAATGTGTAAAAACACAGCAGAAGTCATTATAATCAGTAATTAGGTCCCAAATTGTAATGGGTTTTATTGGTTTTGGCTCTTCGTGCTGGGAGACGGCATCACAGTATGTTAAAGGGCATAATATTTCCACCACACGTGGAAAATAATGTGTTATTTGAACCTTAAACGCATAAACACATTTTATTACAAAATCCACAAAATAATGTTCTTTTTTTAGCAACATCATATGACCCCTTTAAGGTATTATGTGAGGGACTAAGCTTTTTAGCATCATGTTTTAAAATAACACATTTACAAATAATCTTACAAATAATTGTGTGCATATACATATATTTAATGTAATTTCTTATTATACAGTATAACATCTCTTATTATATAAAAGTTAATTTATAAACTTAAATGTAAATGTAAATTTAGTAAAAAAAGATTTGTATATTTAATAGTTATAAATTATAATAATTTGTAAAAAAAAATACAGTATTATTTTGAACAGTGTGTGTGTGTGTGTGTGTCTGTCTGTGTTGATTTTCAATGTAATAATTATATTTTGTCTACATTATATTTAACTTTTTTAGAAATATGGCTCTTTCGATGTAAGAATACAGATGGCTTTTTAATTATTTTTTTTTTTTTACCCATTCTATTGTCCATCATGGAAATTGTACATTCAGAACCTTAAAAAAAGATCAATAAGGTAAGACCACAACCAAATTAATAGCCAGTTACTAGATCATATGTTTGATCCACTGGGGAAATGGCATCTGGGAGTCAAACAGCTCTTATTATGCATGTCTGATTCAAACAAACTCTAAAGCAGAACCAGGCAGAATGTCTGTCTAGTGCTCAGCTATGGTCTGTCATTACATATGCTGGCAAATGCTACACTCTTTGACCAAGATTTATACCCTAACTCACATTACACAGACACACACATTCAAACCCCCCCTCCCCCCCACACACACACACAAATGAACACCTGCGTAAACAGATGTTTCACAGCTAGAGAACTGGTTCAATTCCAAAAAGTTATTTTAGAAAATTCCACTCACAAAAATCAACATTTAGCCAAGGACAATTGAATGGCTCTCACTCAACAAACCGCAATTACCACAAAAATGTGTAATCACAGTAAGATCAAAAAAGATTTCAGTGAATTCATTTCCATTACGCTTTGAGGAACCCCAGGGTCAAGGTGATAGCTGAAATTGGTTTAATTCACCTAAATAACAAAACATTTATTGAGAAATGTCAATGATTCATAAAAGAAACATTCCAAACATCCGCTTCTGCCACAATCATTTGGAATAGTAGGGAAATGTTGCATCAAACTGACATTAATTTTGCTATGAAGGTCGTAAAAGGGAAAGAGATAACTTCATGATGCTGAAAACATTATACTGTTATCTGGGTGCTGTATCCTGTGCACTTCTCTTTATCTGAAATCTGTGGCCACGGCTAAATAAAGAGGTAAGTATACTGATGACATTGCCCCGGGCTGATCTGGGGAGGCTCTCCTTATCAGAACACTGCATATCTGATCGCGTTTCTGGCTGCTGGAAAAGCTATATATATATATGTATGTGTGTGTGTAATTTCAGATATTCTTTTCTTAGATATTCTCATCAGTGGATGAGTTGTACAACAGGAAATACATTTACTGTATGCAGGATAACACTGTGTTTGGATCTTCTATATGTTAATTTAAAGAAATTATTCAGATAAACCTACAACACTAGGAATGACCTTTAAGTTGTTATTAACATGCCTTATTGTTAAAAGCCATATTTTTAATGCCAAAAAAACCAACAACAATTATTATTAATATCAATAATATTAACGCACTAATAGTTGCAAACAGCACTGATTATTGGGAATAATGCACAACCCATAAAGAATCTAATTTGCATACAAAAAAAGAGATGTTCGGGCTGAAAATAGTGACAATGACTATGATTTAAATAGTCATGGCACATAGTTAGACCTGTGTAGATAACGTCTGCTCAAGTTGGATTTCAGGTGGTAAGTGAATGTGATAAATTAATGGATACGGAAGGGACGCAAGTATTTAGTGAATTTACCTCTCAGACTTCACTAATTTAAACCTATGTCGCATAATAATGAAGCAGTTGCACATTGTCAGGGTCAGTGCAGAACTAGTGGAGGCCAGCATGAATTATGGAACGTTTGCCTGCATGTGGCATGCATTCGGAGCCTATATGTCACCTTCCTCCTTAATAACTCCCACGACCTAGAGAGTCACTTTGGTAATCCTCTGATAAATCAGTGTTAAATGTCACACGCCTTACGAGCGGAGGGTGGTTGAGAGTGTCTGTGACTTCTAATGGCCCACAATGCACTGTAACACACTCCAGACATGTCATGAAAATTAACTTTAAACGTTTTTTGGGAGGCTGCAAATGCTTTGGTTCAGTGCTCATGCTGAGGCTCATTCGTGCTGCTGCTCCAGAGATAAAGATTTGAAAAAGTTCATTACTTAAAATAGCTGTTCCCCTGCCAGGCTGCCAGCCATCAAGATATGAAGGAAATCAGCTGCACTGTTGGGCCAGACATGTGAGGAAATGTGAGAGTGTGGGCTTATTATCTAATTTAATAAGTGCAGAAAGGCACTAACCAATCATTTCGGTTTTCTTGGGTTATTTGTGTATCAATTTAAAAGATTTTGATTCTTTCAGAGCAATTTAACAAATTGGTCCAAATGGTCCATCCCTCACAAAAAAACAGACTTTTCCTATTAACATAGCACTTTCAGTCTTGTTGTTTCTGTCCATTAAATATACTTTTTTGATTAGTTTTAAAAATGAAAAACCTTTCTGTTGCTGTGGTTAATACTCCCCTGAACTCACACCAACAGCACACTGTCTCAACCCACAGTTCATCTAAAAGAGAGGGAGAGACAGCGAGAGAGAGAGAGAGAGAGAGAGAGAGAGAGAGAGAGAGAGAGAGAGAGAGAGAGAGAGAGAGAATGCTGTGCTGACTTGCTAGCTTGAAAATTGCTGGTTCTGAGGTGGGTTTCCCAAAAACTTTCGACAATGTTCCTATGTTTTTGGGAAACACCTCATGACTTACTAGTTAGTTTCTCTAAAAAAGCATCAAACTAGGGTAGTTAAGCAGGAAGTCACATCATTGTTTGGGTAACACTTGTGTATATATATATATATATATATATATATGTGTATGTATGTATGTAATTATGTATGTATGTATGTATGTATATATATATATATATATATATATATATATATATATATATATATATATATATATATATATATATATATATATATATATATATGGCAATATCAAAATCTTGGGTTTGATTCCCAAGAACTGCATGAACTGATAAAAATGGAGTTACGTTGGTGTCTGCCACATGCATAGATATTAATGTCAGGTGGTCTCTTCCTGTCAAAGTGGGCAATTTGTGGTTAGAATGAATTGCAATGAGAACCTATGAGACAATCATGGTCCTGGAACAACACAGCGACTGTTAACCCAACCTTTTTTGGCCAAGTCATAGAACTTTGGGTTGCACTTCAATATCCAAATCTGAATGTTACTTTATGTCTCGGCCTGTTACATTAGCCATGTCCCAAATGCTCACGATTGGTTGATCTGGAATTTTTGTTGGTTTCAAAAGTTTTGTTGGTGCCTGGGAGGCTCAGTGACTTTGTTTACATTCATTCTCATAATGCCATTATAATGAGATTTCTGCAATATTGCAATTAAACTTTACCTCATGCAAACGCAATACACCAAACATAATCATAATTGTTTTAGAATATGCCGATCACAATAAACATGCATATAAAAACCTTTATTGCATTTTCTTTGCTCTGACCAAAATGCACAGGGTTTCCCTCCATTCAGAATCACTAAACTGTATCACAACTCGCCGTCACCAGTCTTTGCACCTAATAGGATACACATAACCATGAACTGCATACATTTAATAGTCAACAATAAGCTGGGCTGAGTGCATATTTAAAATCAAATTGTTTAATTGGAATGTTGTTCTACAACCAATAAACCAATCCTTGTCCAATGGAAACCATGTAGTGGTCAGGAAATCTTGGACAGTCATCAAGACAAAATTTGTTTGCCTTCGCAAGAACCCCAAAAGCATCAGAAAGCACCCAGAAGGTCATGTTCACCACCAAGACAAGAGAACGTCGCAGACCGCTGTTATTTCACAGCTGACTACACTTAAGAAAGGATCAAACCTGCCAGGTGAAAACGAGCGAAAGCCACAACCATGAAGCATAATTCAGCTGTCCATTTGAGTTTAACTCCTCCTTTAACTCGAGGAGACCAGCATCCTATTTTCCCGGGAACTGACAATGGGAAGGGGCTACTGTGCTACTTGTTAGATGGCTGTTGTAGCACGCAGTTATTAATATTGATTTCCTCCTCAGGGAATATCAATTTTGTTCTGCTGCTGCATACGTATCGTAATGATGGGACTATAGCCTTCAGAGAAAGGCTCTTTGCGGAGTCAGCAAACTGCAAGAAAACAAAGACGTACTCTTATATAAACAAGATAATGTAGCAGCACAATCATCTAGCCCGATACACACACACATACATACACACCAGTTGTGACAAATTCACACCGGCCATATCTGAGTGTTTCCTTATTGCATTTCCTCTTCACACGCAATCATTTGCAACAGCAAACATGCAATTATTGATACTTCTGTCACACAATAATAGCATTGTTCTGTCTCGAGAACGGGACATGTTGACATCCAATTGTATCATTATTCAATTCCCACGGTGTTTCCCGACAGAAGTAATGCAGGCAGCAGCAATTCTTAAAGTTGGGTGCAATATTCCCAGGATGGTGTGCGGTGCTATTTATTCAAAATCATTCAATCATAATGTCATGGGTGTTATAGTATGCGTTATATCTCGAGGTTTCCAGTCTGTGTTAGAATGAGAGGTATTCCATATTTTCCTTACAGATGAGGACAGTTTATCTCACTTTATGTAAGTCATTCCGAGGGGAGAATTTTATCATATGGAAGAAAGGTGATAACAGCTCTGGGGAGACTGGAGGTTATGATTGTGGTATTTTTTTTTTTATTACTTATAGCTATATATGTACCTGCATGTATTCTATTTTAAAAGTGATGATAAAGTGAGATTATATTCCATTTTTATTTTAATTGCACATGGGTAGCATACTCAGAAATGCCAAAAACCTGCTTTTGATTTGCATCTGCGAGCCAGACAGAACAGTCAAGCTAAGGGCTGAATTCAGTCAAATTTCACTTTCTTATTCATTCATCCCGCACAATCCAGTTAATCTTAACTTTAACAGGCTCATGGGTGGTCATAGATCAGTTCAGTTATAGTGCTTTTTTCATTCTTCTTGCTTCAAAGATAATAAAATTATATATATATAAAGATTGTGCAAAAAAAGTAATTCAAGCTTGAGTTTTCCTTGTGGTCGGAACACTTCCAAAATAATGGTTTGGTGGTTTACAGTTTGAAGATTATATTATAAATTAAAATGGTAATCATATTGTTACAATATATTCATTATTTTTTATATTATTATATTAATCATTTACAGAACATTATTACACAGTGAATATCAAAAATTATGAAAACTCAAGTGGAAAGAAATTTATTTACTCTGTTAGTGGCTATTTAAAGAGAATTAAGTAGGTTCTTGATTTTCCAAATTGTTCAACCATGTGCACTTAGCCCTAGAACTCAGGAACTAACAGTAAAAAAAAAAAAAAAAAAGAAAAAAAACATGTAGTGAATAAAATGCTAGAACACAAATAAGCTGTTCTTTCAGCAGGTGTAATAACATTGATTACAAGAATGAAAAGAAATGCAGAAATTTTCTAGATAAGTGAAGTGCGACTCGAGGGTGCATAACGGCCGCAAAGAGGGAGCTTGCGTTCACTCTTCTGAAAGGGTTAAATGAAAATGACGAATGGGACACTCTACAGTCTCATGGACTTAACAGACATGCGTACATGGAGGCCATCGTAAGTCCACAAGACCGAAAGTGCATATGAAGTGTTCCATTAGGGACAAGGCCTTATAAGCCCAAGAGGCGAGACTCTGATGCTTTTTTGTTAACAGCCTCTTTTTAGTTTAGCAGTAAACCTAATTCCTTTTAGGAACAGCAGATCCAAGCCATAGCATCCATAGTAGCCATAATAACCATAATAAAGATTTACATGGATGTGACACTAAGTAATGAGCTTATGCAACTTCACACATTTACTCTAACTATTATTAGTTATTACTACACCAGGTTTGAATATTGTACGTTTTAATCCTATGGTAACACACAGTACAAACATCTTATTGAACATGATGCATTGCTGTGTAAATAATTTTGGAAACAGTGGCTGTGTGTGTGTTTAACATAACTTGTTGTTGTTTTTTTTACATAAAAGTTTTTTGTTTACAGTCTTCCTTTAAAGGACATTAATATACTGTAAGACAATGCAGAAACTGTTTACCATCAAGCTGTTATCCTGTTATACATGTAATATCCAGCATTCCTAATTTTTCTGATGTATTTCATACCAACATATACTTTTTATATGTTGGTATTATTTCAGTGGTCATAATTCTAATACCTGAATTTTAAAACAAAATTCTTATCAGGACTCAGTCAACCATTTGGAATACAGCAGACTTTTCAAAAAATCTCTTTGAAAAGGAAATACAATACAATGCTGCACATTCAAAAGGAGATCAGATGGTTATTTTAGCTCACAAAAACAACTTCTCAAGGTTTCTGTATGAATTTGATTAAGATGTGGAACACCCGTTTAACATGCCCTCATGACCTCACCCATAGTTTCTATTATGAGTGACTGTATGCCTCATTTTAGAGCGATATAATTATTTCTAAAAGCAGCCCTTTGTTCTGTATCATCAATGACTGGCACCCCACCAGCAACGCTAATATGACTTGAGTTGCATTGATTAATGGATGATTGCGTATATAAATTCAATTTGGCTGAGACCCAAAACAGATTCTATTCCCTAGTGTCTGTATTGGGTTTGCCACTGTCCTCCAACAAGAGAAAAATTGGCTTCTACATGGAAGCTCGATATAAATTCAAGGGTCAGTGATTAAAATGTGTGAAGAAAAAAACAAAACAAAACAAAACAAATAAGTTGCTGCACATTTTAATGGTACAGAGATTGTGTAATTTGTAAAACATTTGCAACTACATAAATATAAGCACCACAAATAAATATAGTCTTGTCTTTTATGCAAGGACTACGCTAAAAACTATTTGGTGTAGATGCAGTTTCTCTAATCCCACTGGATGATCAAAACTTTTCAAGACTAACAGGAATTGTGTCAAGTGCAAAGACTACAAGTGTGGATATTGGGACAGGCCCGGAGTCTCAACCCACAATGCTCTGGCTTTTAAATCAGTATGCTTTTTTCCTAATGACTGGGGTCGGGATTAAAATGAAGAATCTGATCCAAGATCATCACTGTCTTCACTTAGCTGGACTCCTCCTTTAGCACGCTCCTTAATCCGACCTCAGGACCCTACATCTAAGCGGTCCTGGATCAAGAATGCATATCCAGAGCCCAGCTCCATCACTTTTGTCCAGTAATTAAGAGTGTGTGTCAACAGGAGATAAAGAGCACCATTAGAGCGACCCGAACAGTGGGAGACACACTTCTTCTTCATGGGATTTTAGGCTTATCTCGTTTTACTGGAACAGTTCTTCCCCCGCATTCACCTTTGATGTGTAAATAAGGCCAGAATCGAAGAAATAAACACGGTCACAAGCCAAAAGAAAATGGAGGCTTTGGCGAAGCAGACATCTTTTGGAACAACAAATGGCATGGATACAGAATTTCTGCTTCATCATGATTTAATGTTGCTTAAAAGAGATTTTCAGCACTAGGACAATGCAGTATGAGTGTGTCTACAAGTATCCAGGAAATGTTTTATGGGCCGGCCAGATGAGGCTTATGTCACACAATGAAAGCATTGTTCTGTCTTAACAATGAAACATGTTGACATGCAATTACAGGTGGTGTTGATCTAAAAATGGAATTTACACAAATTTATATGACACCATACTTTGTTTACTGTACATTATCAATTGATTAACTACTATACTTTTAACTACTTTTATATGTAAAAAAAAAAAATTGTTCTGATTAGTTAATTTTGTCTGTATATTATCATATATGAACAATGAAAACTTTGCTGGTGCCCAACATTTTTATTTTCTCAAATAGCTTTATTTATTTACACTACATAAATGGTTAGAGAGAATCTACACAGATTGATTGGTTGACGTGACTTTTTCTAAAGAGCTTATTAGCGTGTGTATTAAAACAGTGAAAGGCTTTTCCCAGGACTCTATCCAAACATCTCAGACATGCTGAAGAAATACCTCTACCTAACATGAGGGACAAAGAGATTTACAGAGAGATTTGGAGTTTAAGTCAACCATCTTTGCATGCCACTGAGCTTCCTCCTACCGGGCAACTATTTTCTAAAGTCAATTGTAACCATTTCTGCTGCGTCTATATAGAAATTATTATTTCACACGTACTCTTATTTCCTCAAGCTGCAGTTTGAATATTAAGAAGCTGAATGAATGTAGGGTAAATCAAGTCATCAAAATGTTTTGACTTCTCGCCTTTGCAGTCTCGCCGCATTGTAATATCGCCTGCTCTTCCCCGCTCGAAAACAGGATCTGAAACGAGCTGTTGGCGCTGCAGCCTGAAATATAAATGTGACAAAATAAATTATAAATTGACACTACCGCAAAGCCTGTTTCAGGAGTCAGGCGGTTTCGGTTCAGAAGAAACAGAGTTATCTTTTTTGACACGAATATACATGCTCGCCATGATCCGCGCTCCAAAAACAATGTGTTATCGCTTGAGGTTTGTCTGCATTTAATTTTAACATCAGTACCTGCTTGCGACTTTAGTCTGCCTGTCAGAGACTACACAGCTGGGCTCAGAGCGAACACGGCAGCTTTGTGACTAGTGGGAATAAGCTGTGCACAACTTTGGCTGTAGGACTGCTTTTTTCAAAGATGAAGGTCCCAAAGAGCCTGTCCCAGGAAACACTGTCCCTGCATCTGCTTCCTCAGTATGGTTTGCTACTTCTTACTGGCTGGAACACCCTTGAAGTTACTTCTGACACTGTTTCCTCTCCTCACACTCTGAATGTCTTTTAGATGATTGATACTGATCCCCATGTATGGCTTGATAGTATTGAAAGCTCATTGACATCCTTGAGATATATATATATATATATATATATATATATATATTTATATTAGGGGTGTAACGGTTCACAAAATTCACGGTTCGGTTCGATACGATTCACTGGTGTCACGGTTCGGTACGGTACGGTTCGGTACGTTTTAGATACAGCAAAAAAAAAAATGGCAGATAAATTTCCTTGATTTTTAAAAAATGTTTTATTTATTAATTATTTATTAATTATAATTTTATTTTAAAAATTATAATATAATTTTTTTTACATTGAACAATGATGGAGCTATTCTTTACCCATCTTCTATGGTGTTTTCTTAGCAGCACACTGTATAAAACAAAAAGCTCTTTATAAAAAAAAAGAAAAAAGAAATGTTATATTGTTGTAGTAGTTATGAACAAATAAAAAGATGTAACTTTTTATATGGAACTCTATAACTCTTTATATTGAGTGTGTTTTTACTCAATTGGTTCTCTACAGGGCTTATGTTTTTTGGAACAAAGCAGGAATTATGGTCTGGCTGAAATGTTCTCGTGAAGGAATATTGTAACGGGGCTCAATTACATTAAGCATGTTCTTAAAACCTGCGTTTTCCACTATAGGCGCTTGCTCACTCAGTACGCGCTGAAGGCTCGTTGCACATGGCTAAAGGGTTTTTCACACAGGACGCGGTATGCGCTGCGCTGGACCCTGGGCTCAGCGTTGCCCTTCAGATACAACGCGATTTGTGCTGCACTATGCCAAGAGCAAACTAGCTGGAGTTTTCAAAACTGCCCTGCATACGTTCTATTTTTAACAGTTCTTCTATCTCATAATGTGCAGGCCTGTTAATTGTATCGTACTGCTCAGGAAATTCTGACACAGTACAGTACTAGTCAATTTTTATTTCCGTGTTTGTTCGGATGCCCCGATCGATTGGTAAAGTGCACCCAAACACCAGACCTGTTGGTTACTGGAGGATCTTCTATTTCTGGTCTGTTAAACGCATTGGCCATTTTCCAACGAGCCTTTAGCGCGTACTGAGTGAGTGAGCGCCTGACTGAGTAGCCTAACATTAACATATAATTTGGTGTTTTTTTTTCTTCTTAGGGGGTGTCAGGGGCATTGCCTGTTACGTCGTTTGGGTTATTGGGCTACCTTGTTGAACGCATATCATTATATTTCAAAAAAAAAATTTATTTTCCAAATATAATTAATTAGTCCAACGAACCGTTCGGTACATAATGCGTACCGCGTACCGAACCGAAAGCCTCGTACCGAACGGTTCAATACGAATACGCATATCGTTACACCCCTAATACTGTATATATATATATATATATATATATATATATATATATATATATATATATACACACATATATATATATACACACACATATACAGTCTTGTTCAAAATAATAGCAGTACAATGTGACTAACCAGAATAATCAAGGTTTTTCGTATATTTTTTTATTGCTACGTGGCAAACAAGTTACCAGTAGGTTCAGTAGATTCTCAGAAAACAAATGAGACCCAGCATTCATGATATGCACGCTCTTAAGGCTGTGCAATTGGGCAATTAGTTGAATTAGTTGAAAGGGGTGTGTTCAAAAAAATAGCAGTGTGGCATTAAATCTCTGAGGTCATCAATTTTGTGAAGAAACAGGTGTGAATCAGGTGGCCCCTATTTAAGGATGAAGCCAACACTTGTTGAACATGCATTTGAAAGCTGAGGAAAATGGGTCGTTCAAGACATTGTTCAGAAGAACAGCGTACTTTGATTAAAAAGTTGATTAGAGAGGGGAAAACCTATAAAGAGGTGCAAAAAATGATAGGCTGTTCAGCTAAAATGATCTCCAATGCCTTAAAATGGAGAGCAAAACCAGAGAGACGTGGAAGAAAACGGAAGACAACCATCAAAATGGATAGAAGAATAACCAGAATGGCAAAGGCTCAGCCAATGATCACCTCCAGGATGATCAAAGACAGTCTGGAGTTACCTGTAAGTACTGTGACAGTTAGAAGACGTCTGTGTGAAGCTAATCTATTTTCAAGAATCCCCCGCAAAGTCCCTCTGTTAAAAAAAAGGCATGTGCAGAAGAGGTTACAATTTGCCAAAGAACACATCAACTGGCCTAAAGAGAAATGGAGGAACATTTTGTGGACTGATGAGAGTAAAATTGTTCTTTTTGGGTCCAAGGGCCACAGGCAGTTTGTGAGACGACCCCCAAACTCTGAATTCAAGCCACAGTACACAGTGAAGCATGGAGGTGCAAGCATCATGATATGGGCATGTTTCTCCTACTATGGTGTTGGGCCTATTTATCGCATACCAGGGATCATGGATCAGTTTGCATATGTTAAAATACTTGAAGAGGTCATGTTGCCCTATGCTGAAGAGGACATGCCCTTGAAATGGTTGTTTCAACAAGACAATGACCCAAAACACACTAGTAAACGGGCAAAGTCTTGGTTCCAAACCAACAAAATTAATGTTATGGAGTGGCCAGCCCAATCTCCAGACCTTAATCCAATTGAGAACTTGTGGGGTGATATCAAAAATGCTGTTTCTGAAGCAAAACCAAGAAATGTGAATGAATTGTGGAATGTTGTTAAAGAATCATGGAGTGGAATAACAGCTGAGAGGTGCCACAAGTTGGTTGACTCCATGCCACACAGATGTCAAGCAGTTTTAAAAAACTGTGGTCATACAACTAAATATTAGTTTAGTGATTCACAGGATTGCTAAATCCCAGAAAAAAATGTTTGTACAAAATAGTTTTGAGTTTGTACAGTCAAAGGTAGACACTGCTATTTTTTTGAACACACCCCTTTCAACTAATTGCCCAATTGCACAGCCTTAAGAGCGTGCATATCATGAATGCTGGGTCTTGTTTGTTTTCTGACAATCTACTGAACCTACTGGTAACTTGTTTGCCACGTAGCAATAAAAAATATACTAAAAACCTTGATTATTCTGGTTAGTCACATTGTACTGCTATTATTTTGAACAAGACTGTATATACACACACACACACATACATATATATATATATATATATATATATATATATATATATATATATATATATACATATACATATACATATATACACACATACACAGTACTGTGCAAGAGTCTTAGGCCACTAGTATTTTCATTAACAAAAAATGGTTTTAAGTCAGTTATTTCTATGTTTTGCTGTAGTGTGTCAATAGAAAACATCAGCTACATTTCTAAACATTATGTTTGCCATTAAATGTAATAATACAGTGAGATTTTTGTTTTGTTTTTTGCACAAGGAGTCTGACAGCAGCCAGTGCCCCATACAGAGATATGATCTCACAATCATCCATACTGTCTGGAATAACACGAAGAAACAGAACAAACTGAGACAGACTCAATCCAGAAGAACTGTGGCAATGTCTCCAAAATGCTCCAAGAATCTTGCAAAGCTACAGTGCTGTGCAAAGTTTAAGCCACTTGTGTAAAAATGCTGTAAAGTGAGGATGCTGTCAAAAATAATGCCTTAAATAGATTTGATTAACTTCTACTAATTGAACTAAATTAAATCAGTTAAATAGTCTGAGTCTGTCAACAATCTAATTGCCAAATCACCAACAAATTAAAATAAATAAATAAAAAGTTAATATATTCACATATTGTAATGTTGCAATATCCCTTAAGAGCATCCGGTAGGTAAAAACCATTTCTAACACTCAGACAGCACTTTTTGTCAAACTATGGTGCAAACCCTTTCCTACTTTCCATTATTTATTCATTACTATAATAGATCCACTGCATTTTCCCCGTCATTCTGGGGAAAACACAGTGAATGTACAATGGATGAAAAGGATAATGCATTTACCTCTGCAGTGCTTGTATCTTCTCAGCTGTGATTCCCTGAACAATCTTCTCCAGCACGTCTGTGTCTGCACTTGGCTCTACCTTCACTTGCTCCTTGCTGAAGGCGTATCGTCCAATGAGCAGCCCCAGAGCAAACACTCCCACCCCGGCTAACAAGTATTTGGCGAGGCAGGTCCCGTTCCTTCTCTGGCCCTTGGGTACCGACCGGCTGAAACGAGAAACGTAATTAGGGTCCTCCTGCAGACGCTCAAAACGTCCGTGGGGGGAGACGGAAGGTTGGATTGGTTCCAGGTCTGGGTCCATGCCTACACCGGAAGAGCTGCTCACAGGTTGATGCTCCACACACTCCAGCTGGAAGCGGTCCAGACCCGGTTCCTCCAGCTCTTTCTCCATGTCCCATTCTAGTTCCAGGGAAGCAGTGTGAAGCTCCTCGTTCTCCAGATCTCGCACACGGAGAGAACTGCGGCCAGCACGTACTTTCCTATACGCCATGTCCGTCACTTAAAAAAAAAAAAACAGAAAAAAATACATTAAATGATTATCTTACATTGAGTAACTTAATAATAATAAAATAATGAAAATGAATGACATTGATCATCAAGTAATCACGCCTGTGCACTATGACAGAAATGAAAGAAAGCATGCACTTAATGAAAGAAAGCATGCATTTATTTTAAAAAGCTTTTTTTTTTTTTGTAACAATGTCTTTACTGTCATCGATTTAAGGCATCTTGCTATATATGCACGTATTGTCTTTATATAAAAACACAAATTCCCCACACTTTCAAAACACAAACTCTCCATCATCACGGTTGTTGTTAGCCAGTGTTTTGTGCCAGTTGGACACACATCACTCTCTACACACACAACGAACACTCTCAGGGAGAGATGTACAAGCTCACAGTTTGACTGTTGCTGCTAAAAAAGGTCATTAAAGGTGATGACTTGGTTGGTTCAGATTCATAAAAGAGAAGCCAGTGTCTCAGCATACCATCAAATTTAACTATCCCTTTAACAGACACCGCTATCAAACTCAAAACAGCCCAATCGATAATGACAAAACTCCAAACCGCCCAGAAATTCCAGACCGCACACGGGGCCATTATCCAGTCAAACTGAGTCCCTGAAATAGGTCGCCTTATAAAAATTACAGAGAGAAATATCTGCTGTCGGCACTAGGCACAGCGAAGGGAGCTGAAGAAACCTTTGATAGTCACACTTAAAATAGTCATTTAGAGGTGGAGAGAAATCTGCTCTGATAGAGGGAAATAACTTTGCAACTACTAAACATTACCATTCGACACACGTTTCATCGAAAATGGCACCGCAGAGGATTTCGCATCACATTTTGCACATTCATTCTAAGCACTTTCACTCCTCCTGTCTCTTTATACAATTTGGAGTACAGAATTGTTCTGTTCTCACTCTTTTATAGGAATGAAGGGACATGAATGATTTTTATGCTTTCACTTTTAAATAGGTCCCACAGAATGTGAGAAAGGCAGAAATGATGTGCTGTTGTCTCTCAACATTAATCTTCAGTGCCTCACAAAACTTCCATTATTGTGGGCCGCTATTCCAGAGGAGCGATCAGCTTCATTTACACTCTGACCCCAGCAATGATATGGGTTGTCAAACTCTCAGGACAGAGCTAACCCTCATCTCCTCTCCGCTCCTCCTACACCCGTGCCTTCAGCTCTTTGCTCACAGACTGACAGCTGACGTTCAATCACCAGAAACATCAGTAATTTAACGCCTTTCGACCACCCAACAGAGCCATCAATTAAAGTAGAGGGAAATGCACCATTTTGGCTTTTCCCCAGTGATTGATGTTACCGTGAAAGTGGGTAAGATGATTCTTCCCATGCTGTGCTTCAACTCTAAACCTGCACCACATCTGTCAATAAAATGATGCTCATTTTCTAGATGTGTTAATCAATTCCATTACATGGATTATAAGGATGGAACCAAAGCACACAAAACAAAAGGCAATATATATATAGGGTGCTCGACAAAGAAAATAATAAAAAAACAAAAGTCTGAACATCCTAGGCTCCAAAAAAAAAAAAAAAATTATATATATATATATATAAACTGAATAATGAACTTAAGGGGGGGGGGGTGAAATGCTATTTCATGCATACTGAGTTTTTTACACTGTTAAAGAGTTGGATTCCCATGCTAAACATGGACAAAGTTTCAAAAATTAGGGTTAGGGTTATTTCTGTTCCAAAAATACTCCTTCCGGTTTGTCACAAGTTTCGGAAAGTTTTTTTTCGAGTATGGGTCTGTGTGACATTAGATGGAGCGGAATTTCCTTATATGGGTCCTGAGGGCGCGTCTGCCGGAAGATCGCGCGCTCCCGTAGAGCAGAGCACTGAGAGGCTGAGCACAGACAATCATTCACTGATCAGAGTGAGAGCGTCGCGAAATGTCACAAAAGGAGTGTGTTTTTGGTTGCCAGGGCAAGACAACCCTGCACAGATTACCAAAGAAAAAACAGCATTAAGGGACCAGTGGATGGAGTTTATTTTTACAGAGCATCAACGGATTTGTGCAAGTGTTTGTGTTTGTTCCCTGCATTTCGAAAATGCTTGTTTTACAAACAAGGCCCAGTTTGACGACGGATTTGCATATCGTTTATTTCTTAAGGATGATGCAATCCCAACGAAAAGGTGTCACGATCGTGTTCTGGAACCGCAGGCGGTGAGTAAAACTGCTTCAAATATCTCTGCCTCCTTGTTAGTGCGTCCGCCTCCCATCGGAGACCCGGGTTCGAGCCCCGCTCGGAGCGAGTCGTTGCTGCTGCTGCTCTCGTTCAGTTTCAGCCTCGGGATCTGATTCTGGATCATAAATAAACGGCTGAATCTGACTGTTAGCCATGGTTTGTTTTGGATGATGTTGTTTCCCTCACGGTCACAGCTTCCAAACGCTCTCAACGCAAAAGCCTACTCGCGCTTGTGATTCTTGAGCCCCGCCCACACATCACGCCTCCAGTCGGTCGTGTTTTTCCGGGAAAAATCGGTACAGACTATCTTTCTCTAATGAATATAATAAAACTAAAGACTTTTTTGAGTTATGAAGGATGCAGTACTACTCTATAGGTACTCAAGATTAACAGGATATTGAGTGAAAACGAGCATTTCACCCCCCCCCCTTTAACACAAGGCAAAATGTCGAACTCACAGGCACAATTAAAAATAGTTTCATATATTCTCATTACAACCTAGACACAAAAACAAGGCAACTAAAAAAAAAAAAATCTATATTTTAACAAAATTGTGTCTTAATATGTGAAAATCTTTCATCTGACAAATTAAAGTTATGTGGTGTGACTAACTTTTATGTTTATAAATTAATTCTTTGTTTAAAAAATAAAAAATAAACTTGCTACATAAACTCAATTAAGCTAACTGAGACTTTTTATAACACTTGCGTATTATTGCACTTTTGATGATTTTGATCGCTTCAATTGTCCTTTATTGTAAATTGCTTTGGATAAAATTGTGTGCTAAATGACTAAATGTAAATGATATCACTTTTCTTATTTGTTAATAATATTTTAAGATTTTAAGCCTGATTTTCCTCTCCCGAGAATCGGAACAAAAATCTTGTTGAGCACCTTGATTGGTCGCGTTGGAGATGGAGGAAACTGCTTCTTGACGTTTTGTAGTAACACGATTCTCTGAATAATGTGTCGAAAACATATCACAACCGATCATGTGAAGCGCTACCTCTGGCATGATAATCTTTCAAATCGTGTAGTGTGTGCATGTTTAAGATCCGAGGGAAGATAATCTGCAAAGATTCTCCTTTTAAGTGTGCCGCAACCAGATTTCATAATCGATTAGGATTTTAAAACTCCTGTAGTGCGAGTCCGGCTTTAAGTTGACAGAGAAGATTCTGATCAAACTTTTCAGCTGGATTCCCAAAAGAATCATAACCACATTATTTTTTTCTATTTGTTAGAGTCTGATTTACGCTAGGACCAATACGGTTACTCTGTAAACTAAAACCAGTGGATAGAAAACACCTTGTGTTTCTGGATTTATCCCATCAATATTTATGAAACCCGTCAAAACAGCATTTATGTTCCCCTGGAATAGGTATAGACAGGCTGAGTAGATCATGTCACCCCCAGTGGTGGAAGGCCCAGGCACTGCTTGGGGCAGCTGAGAGAGCATGCAGGGGAAAGAAAGAGTAATGGCACCTATCACAAGTTGCCAGAAGTTTCTTGGCCTTACTCCCACAAGAATCCTCCAGCATGGATGGTGTCCTCTCCATAACATCCCCTAATATACCATGGGCACCTCATGGATGTCACAAGCTGTTAGACGTACAGCAAATTGCCTGTACAGAGCACACTACTTCAAGTTAAAATTATCTGCTGCAGTGGGAGAGAGAAACAACCAAAAACTCATATACAGCATCTGTCAAATATGATTTCAAATCTATTCACTATTCATTCAAAATCAATGACAGATTAAAACTATACAATTATTTGAGATCTGAAGTAATGTTTTACACCACTTTATATGTGCATATGCAGATAATGTTCTCAGAGGCAAGGGTTATAAATCAAACATGATTATAAATTATATTAAATCATTAATCAAACTTTTAATGAAAACATTCCCTCTTGAATTCTGGTTGTATTTGACCTAATTGCCAAAACTTTGTAAGATATTAAGGCCTATTTTCAGATGTGTATTTTGTCAATTTTTCATTTCTTTCTCACCTGTTTATTCTTAAAAGAAGTGATGTAATTAAAAAGAAATAGATTGTATCCGTATTAATTGAACACAAAAAAATGTAATGCCATGGTGCAGTGAAAATAAAAATAAAAGAATACAGACGTCTTTGTGCTCAGAGCTGATTTTCTTGTTCTTTTGTCTACGCAGGGGATGAAGATGAGGGAAAGTACAGAAACACCTTTACAGGAAATAAGAAGAGAGACATCTCAGTGTTGTCCCACTTACCCGTCAACACTTCTGACATGACCTTGTCAGTTACCCTAGTTAGAAGGCATAAAACTAGCTGTCAATCATGTTGCACAGAGCCAACAAGCATAGGTCCAAAAGAATATGTTTGCAGCTAATAAAAACAGATATCTTATACAGCACTTCACAAATCACTTCAGTAAAGAAAAAAAAAATGGATATCATCATAATTTGCACAGAGAATCCCCAGATTTCAAATACTAACAGTTCTATAAAGACGACAGGTTTTACAATGTCAATGCTGATGGATCTGAATTTTGAAGCTTCCCAGAGTTAGACACTAGCAAAACAATTCTGAATTCATACAAGGTGAAACACGACCTAAACCCGAGGCAGAAATAGGCCATGCCACAGAAAGCATCACTGGGCCCAAGACACCATAAAAAAAGCACTATTTTCATATGACATATGAATAAAATATGCTTCCTCAGGGGTACATGCTACATGACTAGCAGGTCTCATTCACATTAAATTCTAAAATATACAGGCATTTCCAGGAGGTCAGACAAGTCCATAGTGATACGGGGCAGATGTGTTTTTTTTTTCTCTGAACCGCAAGGTGAATGTTAGGGTTTAAATATTGCTTTACTGGCGACTCCCTCCAGCAATTTCTGTTAAGACAACACTTATGCATGTTTTATGTTTGTCCCATAAGGGGAAATTTAAAGAAAAGGAAGAAGAAAACATTGAGCTAAATTAGATATTATTTGAAGTACTAAGGGGAATTGTCTAATACATACCAGAACAGACAGCTGACCAAAACAGCTCCTTCTGGCAGTTATTCATAAATATTCATAACTAAAGATGGTTCCAGAACACATTATTATATTATTATTATATTTCACATGGACACTTGAAACAGAAAACTGTTGTACATATTTGTACAACTTCAGAAATGCAAACACTTTATTGATGTACAAATCCTCTGAGAATAATTAAGTATTGGAAAAGATTTGTATTTTGATGGTATTTATAGTAAATTAGCATAATTAAATATGCTCAACTGCATCCATTTGTTAAATGCATTTAATATGTGTTCTTGATTTAATTTTATAAACGTTGCATTCAGTTGAAAAAAGAAAAACACCATTTTCATAAGTGTTTCACTTCAATAACCCATAATTATTGCAGAGATATAGTGATAATTAAATTATAGAAAAAGTCAAAGTACTCTACTGACATTTAGTAGTTCTTTTATTAGAACTGGATTTAATTTATGAACAGGCTTTTTAATAAGGTCTTAAAAAGTCCATCTTTTTAAAATAATTATTTGCTTGATTAGTTTCCCAGGAAACAACTGCATTTTATTATTCTGTAAAAATGTAATTAAATGTTCAATTTATTATTATTATTTTAGTTTTTTTACCTAATGTAGTCAGAATGATTTATTATTTCATTGCATAAAACCTTTAGACATTTCACATGAAGCGCTTTTATTATCATTTTTTAGCTTACCAGACAAAACACCTTTGCTTTACTGAACTTTTCCTATAGTTACTAAAAATGACCTGCATCGGTTGGCATTTGTATCGTGATGCATCATTTCATATTTGTTCCAATGCATTATATTGCATTGAATCACATTGTGTTGAATCAAATCAAAATCAGGGATGAATCGTATTGCATTGGTAGATGCTTTATTTGTATCTTTAATACGGTATATTGCATCATTATGCATCGATATGAAAATGGCATCTGCCTCAGTTTTGGGGAGGCACATCCTTAATACATACATATATATAGTTACAGTCCTTGATTCTAATTGGATAAAAGCGGTGTTGTATTTAGGATAAAGCATGGTTATGACCGCTTCACCCAATGGTTCGGTGTGTCACAGCGCAACACCCTTAGCAACATAATCAATATAGCGTCAACACTATTACATGTATTATGTATTTCACCTAAAATAACGGTTTAATCATTTTAGTCATTCACCAGTAAACAGCCTTCCCTCATCAAAGAAACTTTTCTCATGCGGGAGATACACGTGTATGCTTCTATGTCCTTCAATTTACACTTTAATATGCTTGCAAACTTGTCTGTTTTAAACTAAAAGATGGAAAACAGATGTCTTCTCATACTGAGAGATAAGCAAACTTGTACGTGTGTGAAATCATATATGGTGTTAAAAAAAATGACACAGCATATGAGAAAAGTTCTTACTGTCTGTTTTTACTTGAGCTCCATCAGATAAGGCACTTTACACGTAAATGTAACATGAATAAATAGAAATAGTAATGGGATCACTCTGAAAAGGTGCACTAAAAGATAAAACTTGTGCTGTTGCATTACTCTGTTCACCATTCTTTAAAATGAGGGAAAGCACCAGTGAAACTAATGCTGCCCACCAGTAAGTCTGTGAACAAGGCATCATTTGTGCATTAAGATCAATGTGCACAGGTAAGACGGATACCAAATCAATGAAGATAAAGCCAAATCAAAAAGACAAATCACTTGTTGCAAAAACACATCGGCCCCCAGCATCCAATCAATTACCCATGTCCATTTCGTTCTCCACGAAGAAAGAGGAAACAGACAGGGAGCATTCTTTTGAATGGCTCCAAAGCAGAATCAGGGTTATTGAGGACATCTATCACACTAAACTACACACAGAGAAATTGTATCTGCCTGTATTGGCTGAAAATCTGGATTGCATGCATTTGCTAAAAAGGCAGGCAATCCAGCTTGTACTATTTCAAATGGATTATGGCTAGCACTCAGATCATTACAGCCAGAATTAGTCTGACAATCGTTCATTAAAATTCTATGAAATGCAGAAAAAGAAGGAAGCACTGTGCAGCTAATGGCAGTGGCGGAAACGAACAAACATCCTGTTTTCTGGGTGTAAATCAATAGCACAGTAAACTGGAGCACACACAACCTTTTATCTAAGACCAGGTGATCCAGAGACTCAACGTTTTTCCACTTTCTCCCATAGGTCCCTATTATAAACAGAGATTTAAACTGGGAATTTAAGAAGATGCACTTATGGGCTTAGGGTTTTATAGGATTTTGTCAACCCAAGAGTTTCTTGAAAAACAAACCATAAAAATCCATTGTTTAGCTAATTAGTATCACGGGGCACAAAAGTTTTGAAACACCTCATCCGGCTAGAGCCAAGAATTCGCCCTTAGAAATGACAACTTCAAAGAAAAGATTAAAAGTATTTAGTCTGTGTTTATCTGGTACGCTAAACAGAATAATTTATCAAGGCAAAGAAATGAACAATGTAAACATACGGCAGGTCTACAATCAAGTAAAGTGATCTCTGGATGCAAGCAGTATGTCTAGCTATCGGAAAGAACACACTGCCACTGCCAATTTGCGGAATGACAAACTCAAGCATGTTTGACCAAACAATGAAACGGCGACCTTGAATCCCATTTAATCTGAAGGTCATATTCCCGGCTCAGTCATCCGCCGAAGAACACACTGCCTCTCACCGTGATTTAGAGAGGGTTTGATCTTTGTCATTTGTGACAAATTGACACTGGTACATTAAATGGCAATACAAAACATGAACATGAATTGTATCATCTCTGAGGAGAAGCTAGTCCACACCACATCTACTGTTTGGTATTTTCAGTACCTTCATTAAGTCAATATCAGCCTGTTATCAGACTGCACAATAACAAAAGCTGGATGTCTAATGGATTGGTCTAGTTTATCACACAAATTTTATTTAAATGTTGATTCATATAACCAGAAGGCAAAGATGAAAACAAACAGAAGGGGCTTCCAAAGTTTAGCCCATTCCAGTCCAATTCAGAAACTGATATCATATCTCTGAATATTTAATGATTATACACCAGTGATCAAAGAGGACAGCACATGCATATATCCTACATTCCCCAAGGTCTCACATCTCATCAAGGTCCTTTTTCTTTAAAGTCACTCAGAGCCAAGGAGATAGTATCTATATATATAGAAAAACCATGCTGCTCTTCCTGTGTACACAGATCAGTCATTATCTTCCCATCCTGTCACAAACAGAAGTCACCTTTTGGTGCAAATGAGGTCCTTCCTATCTGTAACACACTGATGGATGGACACAGAGCCTGTCAGACATCACTGGCAAACACAAAAAGAAATAATGAAGGAGCTTTTTGATTCAGCAAGACCAACCTCTCTTACAACAAAAAGATACCTTACTCTCTGGCAATCAAGCACAAAGACAGAAGTACACACACACACAACGAACATGACACACAGGCTGTTGACTCTGCTGTGATGTGTTGGGCAGGTGTAATTGGCCGTCATCTCATGGTGCTCACTGGTGACTGGAGTTTCAGGGGTCTGATGAAGAGATCGGGTGAGCTCATGTGTCTTCTAGTCAGAGCATACAGTACGTGTCCCAGAATTGTCTGAGGCTAACCAGAGGAGGTGAGACAGCCTGGCCCAACTCAGTGTCTTTCAAACATCTTATGAAACTTTATGCCCATGTCATTAGTTTATTTTCTTTTAATTATGTAAATAAATGTACTTAAACACAGCTACTTGCAAAATAAACATCTGAACATGAAATATGGATTTGAGGTCAAAATATCTTATTTTAATTTAAATTCTGTTTCTCCATTTTAATAGTTCAGGATTGTGTTTTTTGTTGTTGTTGTTTTAGACTCTGCATTTTATTGGTTTCATTCAAATAAAAAAAAAAAAAAAAAACATGACATTTTTAAAGGGGGGGGGTGAAATGCTCGTTTTCACTCAATATCATGTTAATCTTGAGTACCTATAGAGTAGTACTGCATCCTTCATATCTCCAAAAAGTCTTTAGTTTTATTATATTTATAAGAGAAAGATAGTCTGTACCGATTTTTCCCGGAAAAACACGAGCGCCTAGAGGCGTGACGTGTGGGCGGAGCTAAAGAATCATGAGCGCGAGAAGGCTTTTGCGTTGAGAGCGTTTGGAAGCTGTGACATTACCGTGAGGAAAAAAACATCCAAAACAAACCATGGCTAACAGTCAGATTCAGCGTATATTTATGATCCAGAATCAGATGGAGAGGCTGAAATTTAACAAGAGCAGCATCAGCAACGACGTCTCTATATGGTATGTACTGAAACTGTATATATTTGCTTAGCGGTTTTGGAAAATGACTAAGTTCCACTTTATGTCGTCTTTTTTTTTTTAAGCTGTACATGTGGAAAGTGCAGTTGGATGACAACATCGCATGTTGTTTACTTGATATGCTTACGCACCAATAGCTAAGTTAACAACACAGAGATATTTGAAGCAGTTTTACTCACCGCATGCGGTTCCAACACACGATCGTGACCCTTTTTCATTGGGGCTGCATTATCCTTAAGAAATAAACGATGTGCAAATCCAGCGTCAAACTGGGCCTTGTTTGTAAAGCAAGCATCTTCGAAATGCAGGAAACAAACAAAAACACTTGCACAGCTCCATTGATGCTCTGTAAAAATAAACTCCATCCACTGGTCCCTTAATGCTGTTTTTTTTTTTTGGTAATCTGTGCAGGGTTGTCTTGCCCTGGCAACCAAAAACACACTTCTTCTGTGACATTTCGCGACGCTCTCGCTCTGATCAGTGAATGTCTGTTGTGCTCTCAGTGCTCTGCTATACGGGAGCGCGCGCTCTTCCGGCAGAAGTGCCCTTAGGACCCATATAAGGAAATTCCGCTCCATCTAACGTCACACAGACCCATACTCTAAAAAAACTTTCCGAAACTTGTTACAAACCGGAAACGTACAACTTAATTTTTAAAACTTTGTCCATGTTTAGCATGGGAATCCAACTCTTTAACAGTGTAAAAAACTCAGTATGCATGAAATCGCATTTCATCCCCCCCTTTAAGTATTCCTTACATTTTTTTTTTAATTACTAATTATTTTAATTGCTAATCACTTAATTACTATATATATGTTTTTAATTAACTGTTCAGCACTTCTTGTGCAAAATTATTTTGCTGCTCATTGTCACACTTGACCAGTCAGAATAAAATATTTTGGAAAACTACATGCTCAGAAAGGGGAAAAAAATATAAAAAGTTAGATTTTTACCTTTAGGTGCTAAACAGGTCACTGGGGCAGTACACTTAAATTTACACTTGCTATACCCTTTAATGGTCTAAAATGTATTGTTACCAGTGTTTTCATACTTGAGGAGATGATGAGACCAGACTCAAGCCTAAGTCTAAACATATTTTAATGTTCTTGGTCTTTTGTGATATTAGATAAATCAACTAATCGCACGATAAAATAAAATGAGCTCAATAATTTTTTTTTCGCCCACGATCATTTCTTTTCTCAATAAAAAAAAAAGAAAAAAAAAGTACCATGTCATGATGTGGGGTTAGTCTGGAGCGCAGCCTGTGGACAGCCGTGGTAGAAAACATCCTCTCCGATGGCACAGATGTCCCGGGAATAAAGAGATAACGTCTTGCTACGATGACCAGCTTTGGGAAGTGCCTTTCATTTGCTTGTTGATGTTTGCGTCTCAAGTGATATTGCATTGTACTTGCACACACTTGTTTATTTTTGTAACTTCGTAACTTCATTGCCCTTTCTGTCCTCACTCACTTCATTTAGCTTACTCAGATACATATGTCTGTAGGCATGTGGTTGCACGTGTCAACGTGCCCAGTGAGTTAACACATACACACACGCACTATTATTATTACCATGCAGCAAAAAAAATAAAAATAAACACTTTTAACTGATAGTACTAGGGGCCATTCACATGTCCTGCCTAAAAACGCGTGGAAAATGCTAGGCTCATCGTTTAATTTTTCCTTTCCAAAGCGCTTGGGCAGTTGCGTTCCTGAGAGCGCTTGTGTCATTCTGAAAAGCTGAGATGGTTTTAACTAGATGTGGTGCAGACGGGCCTGGAAGAAATGAGCGCATCGCAACACGTGTGCGTTGCGACCGAGTCTCTTCCATTATCAGCGTGCATACCACATTTGAAATAAATAACTTGGAGCCCAAAAAACGCAATATGTGAACGGCTCCTTCATTGGTCAAAATGTTTACTTTCGGTTTATGGTTAAGCAGTCAATATGAGCATCCCTAACTAGCAAATAAACAATGTAACATACAAACATACAAAATCAATTAATTTTAAGCCACACAAAGTCAACATGTTGGTATTTCTTGCTCGAAATCTGCCATAAAATTAAAGTTTATTGATCTTTTAAAAGGTGTACCTGCGTTATTATGCCATTATCATTATATTAGTTGAAACTGGTCTTGGAATTGGTCTTGGGCCTTGGCCAATGAAAGCTGCCATGGATTCGCTATGCAAGACAAGGCACATATAGACTCAATCTTGACCCTGTATCTGCTCTCTGCTATCATGCCATGACTGCAGTGGTTCATGTTACATGGATGCAAAAAAAATAATAATTTGTTAACCTCAAAGGAAAGCATACTTACTGAATTGTTTAGATGCTATTCATGTATCTGTATTGACTCTGACTCAACCTACTCAGGTATTGACTGCAATGCTGATTTGTGCCTTATCTCTCTCTCAAGGTTGATATTAGTACTTTAGTGATGGTATGAAGTGTGTCATTTCAAATGTTCCAACACTAGTACAACACAGCATTTGCTCTGAAAATTCCCCTTGAAAGTGGCATTTTCACCCCAGGAGTTGCATCCTATCACTAAAAAAGCTCCTACTTAAATAGACTGAACGGTTTATTTATATTTCGAGAATGTACTCTTAAACATGTTCAAGGCCATTTGGCAATGTGAGAAGACTGGCGTCCCTGGCCATCTGGTTAGTGGGCACCCTCCCCCGACCCCTTCTACTCTTGCCACGCGTTACAGACCCCTCCATTTCAATCCACTTCAGTGCTCCAGCTACCTGGCAGCAGTCTCCCTCAGACCTTGCCAACAGATGGCTCTGCAGCAGGTAATAATGACCCAAGACAAACTCTTAAATTGATTAAGCCATCGTTAGGGCATAAATACAAAGTATTGGCCTTGCAGAGTGGAAAGATGGCTCAGAGTCAACAGGCACTCACATCAGAGACAGATACAAACTCTGAAGTGCACAAAATGAGGGGGGGGGGGGGGGGGGTGAGTTCAGACTGATTGGCCTAGCTGCGATGGACACACTGAGTAACCCATTAAGGGAATATTTAGTAATCAAAATTTTAAACTTCTGGTTACAAATCTGGGCTGGTAGCCAAAGGTCTAATGGATTGAACCCAACAAGGTGCAACCCAAGGTTTCTCCAGGGGACTGAACTGTAGGTCACATTGGGGACAAAGTCAGTTACCATGACCTTTTCAGGGATGTCCAATCCTGCTCGTGGAGTGCCACTATGTAACCTGCAGGAATTAGCTCCTATCCTAAGTAAACACAATGGAACCAGCAAGGTCTTCAGACTATTCTGCAAGACACTGGCCTTCAAGAAACAAGATTGGACACCCCTGGAGTACTTGGAGCTAGCAAAAGACTGGTTTAGTTGCTGCAAAGCAACCAAATAACCACTATTCTCACACCATTTCCTAGCAGAGAGGCTCACTTGCTAAAATGTCACTTAAAAAAAAGGCATACAGCTCTCCACTCCAAAGAATCATCAGTAGGGTTCTGTATTTGCATAACTACTCTGTATTACGAAACAGTGACAAATACTTTGTGGTATGAGAAGGCCCTGTAGGGAACAGACAGCTTTTCTTTATCACTCCACTAAAGCCTCTCGTGTCACAGCTCTCTCACTATTCATACTCTTAGAGATTGAGAACGATACAGGACACGGTCATATTTCAGAGCACTAAACATGTCTTTAATCACGGGGAGAGTCCTTCTGCTTGGAAAGCCATGATTTGAAGCTCCAATGTCAGGTGCAGTGAGAGCTGATAGCTCCTCTCTGGGTGAAGAGTGTTGGATCATTTAGAGAAATCTATATTCTCTGGCCATTCATTTTGCTGCAGGAATAAAGCATTTCCCAAGAGGGAGAAAGAGAGAGCTCTCTCAGCAAATAGTCCCCTTGCAGCCACTACCTGCGTATGAAACACTTGAAGTATTTATCTCCTCCTGAAGGGAATGTTTGCATGAGTGTCATACTTAACCTGACAACATAACCTTTAGCACATATTTCTTTTCCACCTCTAAAATATTTGTTAGTCTAGTGAAAAATGTAAAATTTAAGATGTGCTGGTCAATATGGCTTTTGGACGTATACTGACACCTAGTGCAGTGGATGTAGCATCATGAAAATCCAATTGCTTTCAAATGGCTTTGTACTGTAGATATCCGCTACGTGCAACTAGCCAAAATTAATCTAATTAGCCATCCTCACGAGGAGAACCACTCCACGTAACATAAAACCGTTTGTATTAAGCTGCTGATCTGATTCAACTGTTGAATGCATATTAATTAAAAAAATATTTGTCAAGTGATACTATTGTTGTCATGGTTGTGAGGGAGTGAAGGAGCGCAGAGATGAAGGAGATTCAGGATAACGGACTTCAATAAACGTCTAAGAGTTACACAGGTTATGTAGAAACACACGTAACATAAGGCAAACAACATTTTAAATACAGGACTAAATGAGGGTAATTGACAAAAAAACATCTGAATCAAATGACTAATCAACAAGAGGGGGAAAAAAATGGGTCACAGGGAGCACATGGGAGAAAACACAACAAAACAGGTCCATATCCCTGACAATTGTTATGTAAAAAGTTTTTTTTTTTAGTGAGGACAAAATTACTGAGTGCACCTTTTGAAAAGAAAACCGAAAACTCAAAAGGACATATCCTGAAGATATAAAAAGCTTTTTGTGAGTATCTTTAGAGAGAAAATCTCTTATTTCCTTCAATCCTGAGCAGAGGGATGTTCTCCTATCTGTTCCAAGGTACTCTTTGAAATGCAGTGGTCGGGGTCATCTTAACTGGCCTTTCCCACTACAGGCTCTGTGTCTGTAAAATACAGTTTCTTATTTAACTTAGACTTTCTCTAACTACAAAACTTTGAGTCTTGGCGAGATTCTCACTTTCACACTAGAAATATTCAACAACAACAACAAAAAAAATCAGTGAGGCACCATGTCCTTTTTATTAATTAATCCTGACAAACACTTAATCTCTATATTTTTTCTTAATTCCCCCAAGGTCTAAACACGATACTGGGGTGGCAATGAACCCATGTTGCGCAAATGAAAGACGGCAGTGGGAATAAAGAGCTGCCATGGGGCTCCACTGACCTTGCGTTTATTCAGAACTACATAATGCAATAATCACCTCCACACGTGTGATGGATTTTAGCCACCTTGCTCCATTAATCATCAGCCGCGAATGGGAATAAATTGAATTAACGCTACGAAAAGCTTACTTCTCTAAACTGTAAGCAATAAAAAACAATTAGCGAGTTTGAAAATGAGCTTGAATCTAATGCATTTGATTAACAGAATAATACATTTTTGATCTCAGCAACCAACAGCTTCTTGTTAGATGTATCAGCACAGCTGTTTTATAATTAACCTCTATGCTGTGATTAATGTGGATGTGATGAATAACATGTCTTTTACATTGTTCTAATGTACAGTTATGGTGTAATTAGAGATGACTTGTGTCTACTTCTAAAAAAAAATGTATAGCATGAAATAATTTCTGTTCTATGAAAAAGGTGCAGACATTACTGCATGACTGTTGAGTTAAATACAGTATGAGAGTTCAAAGGTAATCCCATAAGCTACGAGATAAATGAGACACAAGAACAAGAGCCGTAATTACTTGATAGTTATTACATAATAATTACAAAAAAAAAAAAGTGTAAAACCGATGGTTGTAAACATTGAATGGACATCACCTTACAGTGTTTATGTCATTTCAGACCCAAAGCTTTTGCATTAGAAAATAGAGAGCATCCGTCTCAATGAGCTGTGAACAAACCAGAGTATTTAATTTCATGGCTCCTTAACTTTCATAGTTAATTTTTCCAGCACCTTGCCATGTATATTCCTACTCTTTGTGTGGAATTTCAAAAGAAATTATGAGAAATGTAAGGCACAGCAAGACAACAAGTTATTTTTGCAGCAGACGAGAAAAGTGGGATTTGCTTCTCAGAGCATACATTTACATCACAATGCAATCCCTCAAACTGTCAATGGGAAAAATGACTAATAAATAATGAATTACTAAGAAATGACTAATAACTAATAAAGAAATGACTTGTGCCCAAACCCAGGCATCCAAAGAGTGAAAAACCAAAAGAAATCTATGCTGCAATACTTGAGGTAGGACAAATACAATGAACAGTGCTAAATTACTGCTAAAGTTTTGCAGTGCAGAGTTTAGGTTAGTCAAATTGTCTCTGAATCTGAAACTAAGATGACTACAGATTGCTTAATCTATTTGTGACCATATCATCATAAGTGAAACAAAGTTGGAACTGCAAGCTGTACATCTTCAGATGTGATAATGAGATCCCAGATGCAGGAGAAAGAAATGACCGTACTATAAAGACTGTTTCAGCGAGAAAATTATAGAAAAAGGAACTATAAAGAGGGTACAGAATAAAAGCAATAAATACCACAGTCATGCACACTATATCTTCCAGCCGCAACCCACATGCACTACAGAGTTCAATCTTATGATATTAAAATGTTTTGCAGACGGTCAGTTGAGCTATTACTCTCTTTCTGTCAGCCATACCAATCAGAGCATGTCAATTTCTCCATGAAGAAATGAAAATAAAACATTAGGACAGTTATAACTATTTATTTTTATGGAGAGCATTTAATTCAAAAAGCATTTCAAAAAACGTTTTCTTTTTTTTGAATACCAAACTACTGGCAGATAAAAATAAATAAATAATTATAATAATGTTTACATTACAACCTTAATTTTTTGAAGCTACAAAGAATACTTTTGTGTGCAAAGAAAAACAATCACAACTAAAGAAGAAAAGTATAAATAGGTAGCAGCAAGCAACAATCTAAACAACAGAAAATGAGCAAAAAATTAAGCACTTGCGGGATGCCGCCTTCTCTGTTGCTTTGAGTCCAGATACTGCAAATGAAGCATAGATGTTCAATGTAGAGGACAGTCTAGGAATTGTGGATCTATATATGTGTGAAAAAAAAAAACTTTAGAATGTACTTTTAAGGGGAATCTAAGTCTCAAAAGAGGTGCTGTGTTGTCGCAGGAGGGGGCTTATAAACTGGTTCGCTATCACCAGGCTGCAATGCTCAAATGGGTCCCTGAAAGAGACCAGAGCTCAGCATGGCAGCAGTTGGAGGTTTGAAATGGTGAACATGCCAGTCGACAGCAAAAAGGCCAGCGTATACTGTACTGTAGCGCTGCGGTCTGGGGGTAGATTGCGATCTGAGGTGCACGCCTCAGGTATGGGAAAAGTGGAGCATGATGTTTATAATATCTGACTGAAGCAGCCGTGGCTAAGAGACTTTCACGGTTGTCTGCCTACAGCTGAGACCTCACGTCTGATATTCAACCACAGCCTGATGCTGAGAAGCTGAGAAGTAAAAAAGAAAAAATAGTTGGCTTACTTAAAGGGATAGTTCGACAAAATAAATGTCTTGAAATTACTTTTATTGCATGGGACAAAACAGGATTTTCTAGTGTCATACTGGCTTGGATCCATGGTTTGTAGCCAGCTATGAGATCACCGAGGTCTGGACCTGTACATTTTACATGTTTAAAAATAAAATGCGTTGAGTTGCAGTTTTAAAAGATTTTAACTGATTTCGGTTAAGCTCTGATTTTTCAGTTGTTGTTTTTTTTTTCACGTCTTCATAGCAAAATCTGGCAACACTGCACACTAGACAAAACTCAAATCTACTGTATATAGCAAAGGTTATTCATGAAAACTGTAAGTGTAATAGGCCTATTTATTTTTGCATGAATAATAAACAACTTATCAAATGATACACCCCTAACCTGATGGTCCAATATGATATCTTTTAACAATGCCCATTTCTCCAAAACAGAGAAATCATCTTTCACAAACACAAACAACGTCTGTCTCTTTCGAAGTGTTTTAGTATCGCTTATATAATGAGTTGTATGTGGGGTTATCGTAGCATTATCTTGGTTATCTTAACCAACGGCCATGTTTGGAAATACATGAAGCTGAAAAAAAGATGTTAGAATTTTCATTTTTAGATGATAAATCCTTTTAACGGCGTAGTTTTTGGACAGTTTTTGTCTTTTGTGGTTTGGATGATATTTTTTATGCTTTCTGATAAGCGTCAAACAACTGCATCTAGCGATACCTACAGCTCTGCTTGATCAGATAAAAATCTTTAAGTCCTATATCTCATTCCTCAGGTCTAGTAGTGGCATGTACTTGACATTTAGCGGTGATAAGTCAAGTGCAGCATTTACGAGAGCTCAAAAAAGTGGATCTAACCGGCTTCAGTGGTCGTTTATGTCTTGTAATACAGCCGCCATTAAATACGTTGTTAATCACGCACCACCACCACACTCTGATAATTACCACTCACAAACAAATATCTTGGCACCTCCACTTTTGTGATTTAAATATTCCCCTTATTAACTTTATAGACAAAAGTAGTTGCTTACTTGACAGCGTTTTGCTGACTCATGCAGAAGACAGGGACCACTGGTTCACACCAGGGAACTCCTAACTGCAAACAATCAATTAACTGTCCAGGGGATGTAAAGAGAACTGGGGGGAAAGATGGGCTGTTTGAGAAACTTTTCCATGTTGGTATATCTGCCTGTTGCTGGAGTTTGCTTTTAAAGAGTAAGACCTAAAATTATGTGTAGGAAATTCAATTAAAAGATATCAGATGTGTATTGGAGATTGTAGCTAGGAATGAGGCAGCACTCTAAAATGGTGTAAATACACACTGACTGAAGATGGAACAAATAAGATTGAAAGGAAATAGGGGTGTGACGGTTAGTATATAACCGTGAGACCGGCGGTCATAGTTGAACACCGTCATTAGAACTTTATAACCGCCAAAACCGTGTCACTAAAATATTTTTTACAAACATTTTTTATCAAAAATTATTTTCATTTTTTAGATAGGATCATCAGATGCGCAATATATCGGGAGACATGGTTTTTACCACTTAATGAAGTTTTGTAAATCGTCAGACATGATATTTACCACTTCATTAAATTTTGCTTTGTAGAAAACCTTTCTTAAAAACGAATTTCGTTTTGAACAAATTTTATCTTAATTTTAATAGATGTTTCATCAACCAATTGCATGTATTTTAATAAATAAAAAGCAAATATAGCAGACAATGATAACCGTGACATGGAAGCACCAGTGCGCCGCGTTCACTTTCACTGCACTGTGAACTAGAGCGCATCTCATTGTAAATGAAACTCAGCGTAGGCCTATGCCTCATACTCTAGCATTAAATATTTTTGCTGCATCCTTTCCAGAACAGACAATGGCTTTTTTTTTTTTTTTGCGGCTCGCATCAGCAAAGCATAGACCGCAAAACAATCAGCGGATGGCGGGCGGGTGCGGCTTTGAAATTTGCTCAAAAAACTTTGGCGCGGATGATGAGTTTTGTGACAGATCTCCTTAATAAACGGAGGTCTGAAATCTCTGCCCCTTTACCGATCAGAGCGCGCGCTGAAACGGAGTTAACCCGCTATCTCCAAGATCAACCAATTGACTCTACGGCAGATCCACTAGCATGGTGGCGAGACAATATGAAACAAAATGAAACACGCTATCCGCCGTCACCGTCACATTTGACTCACGTCATAACCGTCATCACCAATTCTAAAACCGGCACACCCCTAATAGGAAAATGATTGAGCTTGGCATATACAAGCATGTTTATGGAGATAATATAATTCACGGTCCAGCTAGGGCTGTGCAAAAAAATCGAATGCGATTTTCATGCACATCTCATCAGTAAAGACGCTCCTTTTATTAGAAGTATTATCTCCAGCATGTGTGTTCAGATCAGGGTTGCCAGGTTTTCACAACAGATCATGCCCTGTTGCTTCTCAAAACTAGTCCAAAACTAATCGCGATTCCAGGAGGTTCCCAGATAAAAAAAAAATTTGCTTGCCCGGGGTTAAAGTATAAGTTTTTTTTTGGCATGGTTGTCTTGGTAAAATTCGCATTTTAGGGGCTAAATATCACGTTATTGCTATTGGGGTTACTTCGAACCGCGCACATGAAAAACAATCGCAAACTTGGCAACACTGGTTCAGGTGGAGCGGCAGTTACTCCACAGAGCCGTAGTCTACCGACAGCTAACACAAAATTGTTTTCAAAATCGACAAAGAATCGCCACCGATTTTAAAATCGATTTTGTGTAGATTGCCAGTGAATTACGGCCAATGTTGCCAAGTCTGTGGTTGTTTTTCCATGTCCGCGGGTCGAAGCGACAATACCAATAACGTGATATTTAGCCCCTAAAATGCGAATTTTACCAAGGCAACCATGCCATAAAACTTAAATTTTAACCCCGGAAAGCAATTTTTTATCAGGGAACCTCATGGAAACGCGATTGGGTTAGCTTTGGACTAGTTTTGAGAAGCAACTGGGCCGGATTTGTTGTGAAAACCTGGCCACCATGATCTGAATGCATGTGCTGGAGATATACTTCTAATTACAGGAGCGTCTTTACTGATGAGATGTGCATGAAAATCGCATTCGATTTTTTGCACAGCCCTAGGTCAAGCATACAAACAGAAAAAAGAAAAGAAAAGAAAAAAACATTTTCAAGGACATACAGTAATTTAATGTTGAGCAGAAGGGTTTATTTACTCTGAATGCTGTTTCTCATTTAATAAGCTGAAGACACACAGCAGTAAAATGAAAAGCATTTTTAAGAAGCATTTCTGAACTTGAGTGTCACACAGTGGTTAAAAACGTCTAGTGTGTGTTTACTTAGAAAAACAATAGAAAACCAGCACAGTTCCGTGCGAATGTAAAGAACTTGATTGGTCTTGAATTACATTAACATGATTTTCAGAACCTGATTAGTCCTGTTGCTTTTTTTTTTTTTTTTTTGTTGAATCAGCACATCAGAATGATTTCTGAAGGATCATGAAACACTGAAGACTGGAGAAATGATGCTGAATATTCAGATTTGCTTTCAAAGGAATAAATTACATTTTAAAATATACACTCTAATATCTTAAATATGTTTGATTTATAGTTATCAAGAACAAAAGCAGATAAACAGTTCAAATAAAATGAGCAGTTTGCATATATTCTCTTTCCTTCCTTCAAGAGGAGATTGTATCCTATTTCAGAGAACCACAGTGTCCAGGCTATTTAGGCAAGTCTCTAAATCATTCTTGGTCTTTGTCAATTGCCTCACATTTTATTCTCAATTCCACAGCAATGAGAGAACCGCAGTGCATCATGGGAGCTCGCCTGTGTTTACCATCTCTTTAGACAGACCATTACTTGGCAACCATCAGTCACTGTTAAACTCCACTGACTTTATTCACAGAAGACTACCTGCACCAAAAGACACAATACAGCAAGATTGAGACCTCTCTTCAGCGAATACGGGGGAATAATGAGCGGTCTGTGGCATTTGATGGCAGTGAGAAACATTGTGAGGCTGGAGCTGTTGATAGATGGTGCGTGTGAAAGGGAAGTGTTGCTGCAGCTATACAAAGACACTGTAGCTAAGTTCTGTTTCATGTTAACGTGTTACCTATGAGGCACTGGAGTCTGTCAGGAGATTATTATAAGTGTTAGAGAGTGTCACTTCGGCTATGTTCACACTGTCAGTGTTTGGGACTGACAAGCGTATTTGCTAACAAATGTGAGTCAGATGTGAACTGTCCCATTTATACAGCAACATCCAGAAGTGAACTGAATGTGGTACATATCAATGACAGTGACTTTGGCATGCAAGTCTATTAATTTCTTAAAAAGTGCATGAAAAAAGCCATTTCATACATGCATTGATTTCAAATTATACTTCATTTTTATGTTTTTGGTGAGGGTGGGCATAAAAAAAAAAAAAAAACATCAGGGTGATTATGATATCATAACGAAGAAAATAAATGAATAATTGACAAGAAAACCGTAAGTGTTTGGACAAGGTTATTATTTGGTGATTCATTATTGTCCACCAAATCAATCTGTTGTGACCAACATTCAGAAATATGAAAAACACAAAATAAAAAACGAAACAGTAAATTGTCATACAACAGACCCTTGTATAACCTAAAATAATAACTGTCAATCAAAAAAGTATCAAAGCAAGATAAAGACTACTTCAGATGTGACTTGTATATTTATTAATAATGAATTTACAACAGTGCTACCAAATGAGCCACCATTTTAACCTGAATTATTCATATCTGTAAAAAAAATTTAAAATAATAATAATAAAATCTGCTAAAATTCATGTGTAAATAAACGAATAAACACAATTAACTTTAATTTTTAAAACAAGATTATTACACTAAGATATGCACACCCCATATTTTGACTCATTAAATGTTAAATATTCTAGAAAGAAATATAAAATCCTTATAAAACATTAATAAAAAGTTTAAATTTCTAAAAACTTAGAACATGTTTTTTAAACTACATTTGGATATATTTTCTAGTTCTTTATCCTGGACACAAACTTCATTTATCCATAAATAAATAACTGAAGTCAAGTAGTTATGAAAGATGGCTATTACTGCTAGATGCAGAATTTCCTTAACTTTATTTATTTATTCAGAAACAAAAATAATATAATATAATATATAATATAATATTTTTTTTATTGGTCTCTTAGGCCCTGTTATCTTTTAGTCTGCATGCCACACATTCAGTTTGACCCAAACAGATTAAATCATCTTCTTATTTATCATATTATCCATAGTTTCGATGTTTAACCTAGAGCTTCAAAAATCCAACCAGAGTTTCTGCTGATCAAAAAAAGCCAAAACACACACACACACACACACACACACACACACACACACACACACACACACACACACACACACACACACACACACACACACACAGCACAAGTGTTTAGGGAAGGTAAATGATGTTGACTGGAAACAAATACCTTATCAGGAACTGAATTCATCCATCATGATGGGCAGACAATACACAATGGGACACGACTGAGACAACAAAATTATACGGAAGGAAAAAGAGGCCAAACTGAAAAAGAGACAGACAAAGGACAAACGCAATCCTGCTTTAAATCAATGTAAGACGTCATTGAAGTCAGGAGCAGAGAAAGGAGAAAGTGTTTATGAAATGGCTCCGGAAGAAAGTGTTTTGGGGGCTGAGGGGAGGATCAGATCTTTTCTAGCTTTAATATTTCACTGTGCTGATAAGGAACCTGTCATATCTCCTTTTTTGCCTTTCAGCAGCTGTTGCCATGACAATGGGTAGACGGCTGAGCCATGTGTGTGTGCGTATGTGTGTATTTCTGAAGTATTAGCCAAATGATGACTGGCAAAGACAATGACATCTGTGCAATATGGTGGAATGAGATACCAATTAATGTGAGATGAAAATGGATATAGAGGGAGAAATGTTATATTTGGGATGAAGCTCACATCAAATAACATATTCCAGTATCTCACTTATTTCCTGGACAGATGTTCTGTCTGGCTATAAAAACAAGTCCATAATCTTAATGTCATGCCAATATTTCACAGCCACAATCTCCAAAAATCACATTAGCTCTATTGGCCGTGTTTTATAAAGCAGAAGATAATAGTTTAATATCCTACTTAGAAGATATAAAGAGCTAAAGCAATACCTGAAAGAAGTCGTCTTCAAAACCTCAGGCCTTGTTCTGTAAATCAGGTGCCGTTCTTTTAAAAGAGCATTCAAAACAAATTAAGCTCAGTCAAAATAACTATTAAACAAAATGAAATAAATAAATACATTTACGGTAAAAAAAAAAAAAAAAATACTTAAAGGGGTAATATGATAAGATTTCAATTTTTCCTTTCTCTTTTGAGTGTTACAAGGTCTTGGTGCATAAAGAATATCTGGAAAGTTGCAAAGACTAAAGTCTAAAGTCAATGCAAAGACTAAAGTCAATAGATTAAAATGTTTAATTGTGATTATTTACATGAGTTAACTCATGATTAATCACAACTTAATCACAAATTTTGAAATGAGTACTTTTCAAGTTTTAAAATCTCTGATCTTCATGGGGATGGACAAATATAAATGCTTATTGCAAATGTATGTTTATTATTAGTGAAACCACACTCAACATACGGCATGAAGGCTAGACATGTTTCAAAGGTCATTGATGTTTTTTCAAATAGCTTGTTCATGTCTACGAGACACATGAAAAAAGAACATACAAACACCAGGTTTCCATTACTTCTCTTTCTTTGCACTAAGCAATTTACTAACACAAGCCTGTTTACATCATAATCAGGACAGGGCAGCTCACTTCTTCTGAATATGCACATTGTACATTTATTATTTATTATTTGTTTGCCCCTCTCTGCGCACATACTGTAATTTGATGGAGGCAAATTCTCAATAGATCTGTTTGTATTGTTTTATTTTACTGTTTTTCGTTTTAATAGATTTATAATCGAGCCGTCATCTGAAGAAATCAAATATACAAAACATAAAAGACAATAGCTGTGCTGTGATTTTGGCTAAACTAGCATGTAAAATTAGAGAAGCAACATAATATCTGGTTTAACTAAAAATTAGGTACTCTCACTATAAATATAAAAACACTTAATACTCAACCCCAAAATAAATAAATAAAGCTATTATTTAATGACAAAAAAATTCAACCTCAAAACACAAAAGACATTTTGTTGAGCATGCTGGGTTGCCAATTTATATTGAATGTAAAATCTAAGCCCTAAAGCTGTACTATACAAGAACCACTGCTGTAAAACATTGTGTTCAATACCAGTCCACCTTCTTTTCATCTATAGGCCTTAAGCTTAACATCATTTACACAAATAGGACATGTTCCTGGATCAACCACTTCTGCTGGAGAAAAGCTTTTCATGATTGGCTATGACTGGATGACAACAACAATATTCCAGGAATGATACTGTGCAAAGTTCTGTTTGTGTAAATCACATTATTATACCACTTAACCAAAAAGAATGCAAACCTGCAGTGACACATTGCCACATGAAGTAAATCTCAATAGTTCTGATTGTGTTGTTTAAATCTTAACATTAGAGCATTATTGCCTTTAGAGCCAAATAGACTAAAGTACTTTACAAAAGAGGAAACAGTAGTTACCCGTCAGCAATCTGAGTTGGCTAGATTACCGCTGTTAATCTGAATTGACAGGCCGTTGACTCCTGTGTTTAGCACATTGCTGCCCTGCTTATGAATTTTGCATTGATTCCAATTTGTTTAAATTATATGCCAGAAGATCAACAGTTACCATATGAGATTCCCATGCACAATGAATATTAAGCAGTGCTTGTGATCTTGATGCATTCCAAAAACTATGACTATAGCATGCTTATTAACATGTGTACTGTATGCTTTGCGTTCATCATCTTATTCCACTCGTCTGTGTTTTTACAACCTACTTTAGCGGTTTCATTACTCACTATCATTATAGCCAGTTAGAAAGAGAGTTTGACACGTTTATGGTGTGTGGATGTGTTTGTGTGTTTCAAAGCATTCTTGCGAACGCATTATGACATGACACAGTATACGGCAACACTGGAGGATCTCAACTCGTTTGCTACTCCAGTGGCCAATCAAGGAGCTCGTTTACTGGAATGATGCTGCATAATTAAGAGAAATCGTCAAGTTTGCATGACTTTTCTAATATTTCCCAGTCCGTCCTTTAATGATGCAGACCTAATGAGTCCATTAGTCTCCTCTGGGGGGCACGGAAGGGTTTGCCAGATGTTCCTTGACATGAATAAACAGCATCTGCTCTGCCTTAAAGCTTTCTGATCTTTTGGCTAGAATTGGACTGTATTATAATAAACCCCATTCATACCAGAGAGGGTCGGGGGGGGGGGGGGGGGGGGAGCAATATAGAAGAATTTTTGTAAATACTCCTTAAAATATATTTGCAATCTTCATCCTTGTTTTAAAAAGTGACAAAAAAAGTTTTTTACTCCACAGTTCATGTTCAGTTCAAAGCCACTGCACCCTCTTTCTCTCTGAATACAAATGCTCAGCGTGTTAAACAAAGTCACACGCATTTAAATCCCTCTAGACCAGCTGCTTAAGAAAGAAGAGCTTTGTGTTCTCATCATGTAGATGAAAATGGAGAACTGACATTCCTGTGCGGAGGAGAATGGCTAAGACCGTGGACAAAAAGAAGTACTGCAGTTATATTCAGATGCCACTGAGCAAGATATTACAAAACACCTGACCCCAACTCTATAGAGCAGAACATGAAATTAAACAAAAGATGAAAGACAAACTACAATGCAGCAATGAAAAACCAACTGGAGCATGGCAGTATTGTATTTGTAGAGCATTAAGATATCAGTGTTGTCTTAAACATTTTTGCTTTCTATTTTCAGTTTATGCTACCTAAAACTTACGAGAACACAATGCACCACGGTTTTAGTCTCAGAAACTTGACATTTACAGTTCAGTCAAGACATTTATGGTACTTCAAATAATTACTTGAATTTAAGCAACAAGGCCATGCAAACTTAGTGTCACCTTTTTCAGTGCAAGGTTTGTTTTCGATTCTTAAACACTCGGACAAACCTTTCTTTTCTATTCTGGGTTTCAGTATGTCTGTGCTTCATTCTATGCTAGTGGTGATGTGCACTGATGACTGAAAATCTCCACCCATTACTCAAATCCATCCAACACTCAATTAACAGTCTATTTGCATTCTGGCAGCGTCTAGCTCTTGATAAATAACTCTTTTCCTCTCATGCTAGTCAATCATGAATCATCCCTTCATCTGCGGCGTGGCAGCCGAAGCCCCACTGGGTGCGACGGACGACTGATCTTAGCATCAGCATCTCCGATAGAAGGCAACTTCCATGATCTGAATGAAACGCTTCAGAATCACACTGCAAAGAGCCCAGTGAGTTGTGACCAGGGTATTTTTGCAGTCACTGAACCACACTCTATATCAGCATAATGACAATATGTAAAACATATACAACATACACATAAATACATTTATGAATACAAATCTTTTGACACATTCCTGGCTAAATCAAAATTAGGTAAATGTTTATAATGCCACTAAAAAAAATCAAATTTATTATAAAATTACTTACACAATGCTTGTGTAGAATCTATCAATACTAAATTAATTAATTTTCAATGCGTACAGTAAAAAAATTCATTAAAAGAATGACATCTTTTAGCTGAACATTTTATGCATCCTTTGAGAATATTTTATTATTATGTCTTAAACAAAATACTTACACAATAACAATATTAATAACAATGCCTCATTGCAAGTTAAAATAACTGTTCACGATTTTATAATATTCTTAAAATATTCAATATTAAAATATATTCTGACAAGGTAAAATTAGTTCAGACTTTCATTTGCAATGTGATGCTCTTTATTGAATTTGTATTTATTTAATTCATACTACTGGAATAATAATAATAATAATAATAATAATAATAATTAAAAATTACCTTGCAATATCGATTGATTGACTGACTGATTGACTAAATTATTGATTAACTGACTAAAAATAATGTCTACATGCTTTAAAGTGTTAAAATGTACAACTTAAAAAAAAGGGTATACATCTTTTGAGAACATATGATTTCAAAAATGATTACAAACTATTTTCTAAGAACCATGCATTGACAATGGCATTGACTGAATAGAGTCCAAACAAACTCCATGAAATTAATATTCTATTCTGACAAATTCATAAACATTTGAATGTTTCTATAGTTTTTTTGTACATAAAAGATTTTGTTCCAGAAGCACAGAATTAAGCTTTCCAACATAAATACATTCAAAATTCATTTATATATATTGAATATACCAGTATCCATTCAAGTTTTGAAAATAAGATGTATGTGTTAGAACAACACTTTATATAAGAACACGTATGATCAACTATTACACAGGTGTTATGGGTGGTAAAAGGAGGGAATGGAACAAGATGAAAATCAAAAACAAGATTAATGGCATACAGCGCATAAACAAAGCATTCTGAGAGCAAAACAAGAACACAAAGCTCCCAAGGATATGTTTTTATTTCATATAGCTTGTATGTCACGACCCATATGTCTGAATTAAATGATTCGAGCAGTACATTAAAGATGATTACACAAATGCGTTCAGATATAACATATGTTGTTGTTGTTTTCCGTTCAGAACAGCTGATGTTGGAGAAATGTCATAAAAAAAACTATTACAAACTCTCTATTAACAGATCCCTGGCCAATCACTCCCACCCTATTTCCTACATTTGCCATCTTGTGAATTTTTATCAGTCCTACGTCTATGGCCTGAGCACTGCCAGGTGGAAAACCCCGAGACCCTGCGACAAATGCATCTGCCTCACACACTTGAGTGTATAAGGCCCAGATCACACCATATGCACTTTTTAGGTCTGAAAACGTGAGGCGCACCACAATGCCTTTTTTTTTTGTGACTTTTAAAAAAAGAGAAGTGCGCTGATTTTTTAATGTTCCTATACACAGTAAAAAATAATTCAGTGGCTTAGTAAATTTCACAAAAATAAAGAGATATATTAACTTAATAAAATCTTTTGAAATCATTTAAGTGATATTTTGAGTGGGTCAGATTAAAAAGAATAATTAAAAATCCAACAAATAATTTCTCTAAAATTTACATATATTATTTAAGTTTATGTAATGAAAATAAATAAGTATTTAACTAACTAATTATATTTTTAATATACCTTCAATATTTCTGGTGAATTCTAATAGAAATATTTGATAATTATTTACTTGTACTGATCTGTTTTAGAAACTAAAATTATTAAGTATTTCCAACCAATTTTCCTAAATAAAGTTCCAGCTTAATAAATTGAGTAAATTTCGCGGCTAAAGTGATCACGTGTGCAGCTCCGCAGGAAAAAAAAATCAGCTTTCCTCAGCAGCGACGTCGACTAGCCATACCTCACAGCTCCTGGTAAGTAACGTTAGTCAGCTAATCCTACTTACGTTTGTAACACTTTATTAAAAAGTTAATAATTATTAAGCATTTTCTAACAATTGTCTTTGTATTTTACGTCATATTCAACAAGTTTCGTAGCTTAATCGAAGTCACCTGAAGGACGGCTTTCCTCAGCAACGGCAAGACCCGCACTCCTCTCATAATCGTGGTACGTTATGTAATTTAGCCTGCTAATACTAATTATGTTTGTAATGTTTAATTCAGAAGTTAATTATTAAGGATTTCCTAACAATTGTGTTTGTATTTTGCGTTATCTTAAGAAGTTTAACAAGTTTCGCGGCTCAAACAAGAGGCACCTGTCACTGAAGGACTGCTTTTCTCAGCAACGACGTGAACAGCATTACTCGAATTTCCTGTAAGTAACGTAGTCCTTTTATAACTATGTATATTTGCAAAAATGTTTTCAAAAGTTGATTAAACATTGACCGTGTGTACGTGTACATAACAGTGTAGTTTTCGAAGTTAGTTAGTGGGGCAGCCATATGTATGTTAGTTTTTTTTTTTTTTTTTTGGAGTGGGTTAACGTTCGTACTATTTGGATCACCGTTTATTTCAACCGCCATTTGAAAGTCTAACGATAAGTGTACCGTGGTCCAGCAACTATAACTATACATGCCCAATGGAAAACGATTTTGTACAGGTTCCCCATTGGGGTCAGTGGCTTGTCAAAAGGGAACACATCATTTATGAACTTTCAAATGACAACATTCTTTCTTGTAAAAAGCTGTCACGTTGTTGTAAAACATCATAATTACTACACGATTTCAAGTATGAGCTCTTAAATCACCACTACAAATACGCCATGCAAAAGTATTTAAAATGGCGTGGACATAACATAGACTGGTGCGTTTTAATCAGCTCCCACTATAGGGAGTCGGACAGTTTAAGGCCTGCTCCATTGTAAAATCATTCTAGTGCACTGAAACCTAGATCACATACAATATCGGTCAAAAGTTTGAAAACCGTAAGCTTTTTAATGTAACAAATCCAGACCTGGTGGGTATTGAAGGACAGCGGAGGCTGGGGGAGGGGTACGTTGTTTTAATTGAGTAAACTTACTAAATTTCTTAAGAGCGTGTTTAAATATATTCATTTTGATTTGAAATTATTTGTAATATTTTTGTTCCCTGAAACAGATCAGTTTAATTTTCCATCCTTAAATAAATTGATAGAAATTTCACAAATATATTATGTGTATTATAAATAAACAATTTGTTAGTCTAATACTAAATTGTTTTAGTGGAAAAAATAAAATATAACTGTACATTTTAGATAAAATAAACTGTTGTATTTTTAGTCCATTAATGTTTACATTTATGCATTTGGCAGACACTTTTATCCAAAGTAACTTACATTGCATTTCAAGGTACACATTTACAATTTAATCAATTTTTGCTAGTGCCGACGCTCTACTGTTTGAGCTACAGGAAAGCCATCTTTTGTATAATCAAGTGAACTATATTCAGAGATTTTATTAAGTTAATAAAGTTAAATATTACTGTAATATTTACTAAGCCACAGAATTATTTAGAGGGTTAAGGGTTGAGTGTGAGGGTTAATGCAATGCATATTTTTTTCAAGTAGTGCAATTAAACAAGCTTTTTTGTTTCAAAACCATTAGTCATTTTACTTAAATATTAAACATGTTTATAAAGAAATTGGTTGAAATAATGCAGACCTCAATAAAAGCCTATAGCATTGATTTACAGCATAGAAGCTCGCAGTTGGTCTCTTTTCGTTTTTCTTTTAGGTTTATTGTTAAAAATAAATGTCCCTATGTAGAAAATTAACCTGTCCTCTTGTTAAGAAGAATGCTGTTAATTTTTGCAACTCCTCCCCCTAGTAAACTTTGTTTGAGATTTTACCTATCATATGGTCCAACAGAATGTTTGCTTCTTCAGGTGCTATTTGTGTTGTGTATTTGTCACTTTCTTGTAACATTCAGTTTTGAATGTTAGCTCTAACAAGTTATCTTTAAAATTTGCCTGTAGGGTTCAGCTGATCTACCCGTCTTCGTACAAGCAGAGTTGGCAGAGGAGGTTATAAAAATCTACATCCTTCGGAACAATAATGGGGCAGTCAGCGACGTAATCTTGGGAATCTCAGCAGAGCCTGCTACCATCTTTCAGGAGTCACATTGGATTTGAGATATCCCAAGACCCACAAATACAGGTCCTTCTCCAAAAATTAGCATATTGTGATAAAGTTCATTATTTTCCATAATGTAATGATAAAAATTAAACTTTCATATATTTTAGATTCATTGCACACCAACTGAAATATTTCAGGTCTTTTATTGTTTAAATACTGATGCTTTTGGCATACAGCTCATGAAAACCATAAATTCCTATCTCAAAAAAATAGCTTATTTCATCTGACCAATAAAAGAAAAGTGTTTTTAATACAAAAAAGTCAACCTTCAAATAATTGTTCAGTTATGCACTCAATACTTGGTGGGGAATCCTTTTGCAGAAATGACTGCTTCAATGCGGCGTGGCATGGAGGCAATCAGCCTGTGGCGCTGCTTCGATAGCGGCCTTAAGCTCATCCAGAGTGTTTTGTCTTGCGTCTCTTAACTTTCTCTTCACAATATCCCAGAGATTCTCTATGGGGTTCAGGTCAGGAGAGTTGGTAGGCCAATTGAGCACAGTAATACCATGGTCAGTAAACCATTTACCAGTGTGAGCAGGTGCCAGGTCGTGCTGAAAAGCGAAATCTTCATCTCCATAAAGCTTTTCAACAGATGGAAACATGAAGTGCTCCCAAATCTCCTGATAACTAGCTGCATTGACCCTGCCCTTGATAAAACACAGTGGACCAACACCAGCAGCTGACATGGCACCCCAGACCATCACTGACTGTGGGTACTTGATACTGGACTTCAGGCATTTTGGCATTTCCTTCTCCCCAGTCTTCCTCCAGACTCTGGCACCTTGATTTCCAAATGACATGCAAAATTAGCTTTCATCCGAAAAAAGTACTTTGGACCACTGATCAACAGTCCAGTGCTGCTTCTCTGTAGCCCATTTCCTGCACACGCCTGTGCACGGTGGCTCTGGATGTTTCTACTCCAGACTCAGTCCACAATCTTCCTCGGGGTCCGGTCACCTCTTCTCGTTGTGAAGCGTTTTTTGCCACACTTTTTCCTTCCCAGAGACTTCCCACTGAGGTGCCTTGATACAGCACTCTGGGAACAGCCTATTTGTTCAGAAATTTCTTTCTGTGTCTTACCCTCTCGCTTGAGGGTGTCAATGATGGCCTTCTGGACAGCAGTCAGGTCGGCAGTCTTACCCATGATTGCGGTTTTGAGTAATGAACCAGGCTGGGAGTTTTTAAAAGCCTCAGGAATCTTTTGCAGGTGTTTAGAGTTAATTAGTTGATTCAGATGATTAGGTTAATAGCTCGTTTAGAGAACCTTTTCATGATATGCTAATTTTTTGAGATAGGAATTTTGGGTTTTCATGAGCTGTATGCCAAAATCATCAGTATTAAAACAATAAAATACCTGAAATATTTCAGGTGGTGTGCAATGAATCTAGAATATATGAAAGTAAAATTTTTATCATTACATTACGGAAAATAATGAACTTCATCACAATATGCTAATATTTTGAGAAGGACCCTGTACTCACTTGAGTTGTTCCAAAAACTGTTTCTTGAGCTGGATCCTCCAAAACTCTGTTAATGTTCAGAGGTTAAAAAATTATCTTCTTGCACAGTAGTGGTTCATGGTCATCCCACAGAATGGGTATTCCTGATGGAAGTGTTTCTGTTATCTGATTAATTCTGTTGAAGACATAGTTCACCCCAAAAGATGATGTTGTCATAATTTACTCTCCCTCAATTTGTCCCAAACCTGTTCGAGTTTCTTTCTTCTGTTGAACACAAAAGATATTTTAAGTGAAGTGACGTGACATTCAGCCAAGTATTAAAGAGTGTTGGTTAACGCAGTTAAAGGTTGCCATTGACTTTGCATAGTATACTTCTTTTTTTTTTTTTTTTTCCTATCATGGAAGTCAATGGCAACTTTCAACTATCTGTTAACCAACATTCATTAAAATATATTTTGTGTTCAACAGAAGAAAGAAATTCGTACAGATTTGGGACAACCCGGGGGGGCGAGTACATTATGACAACATCATCTTTTTGGGTGAACTATCCCTTTAATATTGATGTAAGTGTTGCTTTTATATTTTTTTATGGTTTAATGTTGAGTGTGAATGCAAATGGCTGGTATGCACCAGGAACAAAGATGTCATTTCTCTTACGGCTATCGTATTTTACATGTAATCTACTTGAATACTAAGATGGATGAAATGTTTCATAAGGTTTAATCATTTCCCTTATGGCTACTTTACAGTTTTTAATTTTTGCAATCTACTGGAATATTAAAATGGATACAATGTTTCAAAGGTTGATTTTAGACTTTGTCTTATGTTTAATTGACAAATAAATTTTCAATAAAAAATGTGTTTCTTTCTTTATTTGGTTTTATTATATTAATTATAAAGGGTAAATGGTGTAAAAAAAAAAAAAAAAAGTGAATGCAGCATTTTGATAATTTATAGTCCAATATTAAGTTAAATTCACTTTTACATGTAGTAAACGTAGCACATTTTTTTTGGTAAAATTTCATCCAATATTTCAATTATATCTACTCAATATTTTTTGTTTATTTTACATTGAATTACAGTTGTGGTGTTTTATAATTTTGATTATATCCAATTAATTTTATTTCTCATATAAAGTAATTCAGTTACTCAGATTTACTTAATTTTTTTACTGACAATTACTCAATTTAAACAGTATATTTCATTGATTTCACAGCTTTAAAATTTACTAAATTTTTTTGAGTGTAAAAATGTTTCACCAAAAAAATTGAGTAAATAATAGTTAAACTTTTTACAGTGTAGGCAACCACCAAATTAGCTGTCTTGTCAGTCTAATCGAAGGATTATAGCTAGAGTGCTCAAAAACCTTTGGGTTCTGCTGTTAAGTAAACTGCCATATTAGCAGAAACCTTAAAAAATATACCTCCGGGTAACCCGCGACAGACATCAAATGTTTCTCCTCCATCATTGCAATCTCCGGACTTTCTAAGCAATGGTAAACTTTCGTCACCACAATGGAAGTCCCTTTCTGTTAATTTGATTGGACAATGGAAAAAAAATATGCTAATTACATTGGGCTTTTTGTTTGTTTCAGACTGCCATAGCAAATTGCCTTCAAAAGCACCTAGCAACAAATTTTGCCATTTCTTAAAATTTTTAGGCAACTTTTAATAAATGACTCAGACTATAAAATTGCACGCATTTTCTTTACAAATTACACAAAAAAAAGAGGAAACCAAAAATGCCTAGCAATACACATATCACATTTTTTGAGTTAGCAGCTATTTGCAATTGTTGAATTTAATAATAATAATAATAATAATAATAATACAATTTAACAATTTTTGATACTCTTTCTCAGTAGCTTGGACCTGTCATTGTTCATAAGGTAGTATACTTATAAGGAAAATGGAAAAGATACTAGTAATTTCAGGACATTAACCATTATCCATTGTAACCCTGTAACCCGAGAAAAAAACGAGTAATTTTAAATGCAGGTTAAAAAAAACAATCTGGATATTTATTTTATATCAACATAGCAGATTTTGCCCTGTTTTTACAGACTTTTTTCAGAGAGTGTAGCATATTAACTACTTAAAACATTGCTTAAAGCAAAACAGTTTCAAATGTGTAGAATTTCTAGTTTACTATCTATGAAAAAAAATTTGTTGTAATCATTCAAAAATGTGTAAGTATTTAATTATTCAATGTATTAAAAAATACAGTTATTTATATGTTATATTATTTTACAAAGAATCTAAATTAACATATATAAAATATATATTTAGCTGAGATTTGATGTTTAAACAATTTTGCATTGTGATTATGCAAGCGGCTAAAACGTGAGCGTGCAAAATGCTCACTGCCAACAGCAAACAATTAAAAAAAGGCACCTATCACTGCAAAAAAATGCATTTTGTCTGATCAGGGCCTTACTCATCTTGGCTTCCCCACTCAAAACTTGCCGCAGTGACATGGTAATGTGCATCAAAAAGAAGACACTGGTCTTTAAAATCTCTTAAAGTGTCTTCCAAAAAATGCTATTACATATAATGCACTAGTATGGCCAGATATCAGAAGAGCAGAGGGGAAACTTAAGACTGTAAATGAATTAAATAGCCTAGTATTTTAATTGCTTTGAGCATTTGAGCCTTACATCTACTTTACTTGTTGGGGATTTTCAATCGTATATGTTTTCAATGGTAGGGTGCTGAAGCAGACTTTTTGTGACAAGTAGTAAATTACAAACATTAATCATGCAGAGTCATTAACAGGATTTGCAAGAGAAAAAAAATCTACAAAAACTGTTTATTTCGCAAAACCCTGCCACCCCTCCCTACTTTGGGACGGTCTGAAAATTTATGTTATGATGCCAGAGATTGGGACAGAATTTAATGGACCTGATTCATATGTTTTTCAGTGTCACTATAGTCTGAGTCTTTTTTTAATAACCAATAAGCAAATGCAAGCGAGTTCACATATTGTGGTGTAAAGTCAGTAACTCGTGTCCTAATGACTTGCTGAGTCTGATTATTTGCCCTGAAAACCCACTGTGTATATCACTGGGCTCTGCAGCCTTGTGGGAAACTGCCATTATGATTTTATAATATAATTGACAGGTGTGCAAACATTAGTACGACATTTAAAATACTTGTTTTATTAATTAGAAATTAAGGTGCGATTAACCACTGCCTTAGGTATAGTATTTCCAAAACAACAACAACAAAAACAATACATCTCCAAATGTAGCACATTTAAAAAACAATACATAAGATACCTTTAAGCAAGAAAGAAAATCCAAGCCCTATTGACATACCAGCCAGAAGCCCTCATAGAATCAACTTTAAAAAGATGAGGAAATGATTCTTTGCACAAAATCTAAACATTTCATTGGATGTCGTACCTTATTTATTATAGCTGTAGTTTTGAAAGGTCTGTGGCACATTTCATGAGCACTTACTTGTAATTTGATTGCATTCCTCAACTCATTCGGCATGCCAGTGGGGAGGGGAATTGATTCTGGATAGGGAATCTATCTAAAGTGGAACTGACAATGATTGTAAGTGAGATGCAGAGCAATTCGATTCCTAGTCATTTTATGTGATATTCTACACGTTTCATCATGACATGATAAAACTTTCACAAATAATCTTTTGCTCCACCCTCTCCCCAGATACAAAATGTCAGTGGAAGACAGGTATACCTCTATAAGTTTGTGTTGTTGGGGAGAGAGATGTTTAATTTAGTTAGGATAACTGACCCCAAAGTTCCCCTAAAAATGTTAGCAGGGAGTGCAAAGGTCAACATCAGGAGCACAGGAACTGCTTTTAACTGCCTCCATTTTTAGCCCACTTAACCAAACTTCCTCTGTTCACCTGTAGTATAAGCCCATTTCTGATACAGGCTACACTTAGAATAAGATTATCAGTTTTAGCCAGGGTTTTTAAACTGATTCCATGCAAGGAAACAATTACATCATTATTTTTTTGCGAGTTTATATCCCACTATTCTGACTTTATAACTCACAACTGTGAGTTTATATCATGCAATTCTGTGAAAAAGAAATGCGAGTTTGTACTGCACATTTTATTATTTTATTCGGTGGCAAAAACAGGCTTCCATATAGAAATAGGTAATAACTACACTATTGACACAGTTCAATCAAACTTCAATAAGTCAATAAGTTCAAACTTCAATAAGTCCCAATGATTTATGGCAATGCAGAAAACACAGGCAGAATCATAGAATCGAGAAGTTGGTAATAAAATGTTTTGAATTTGATTACAAATTTAATTATTTCACGTATCTCATGTGGCCCTAAAATTCTATTTTTGTACAACTTTTAATAAACTGTTGTTAAATTGTGTAAATTTCATGATTTTAATTTATGAGACATTTAGACATATTTAGACTTTATTTATAAAATTGCATTTAACCATTAAAATGGTGTAGAAAAAAAATTCTATTTGGAAAACAAAACAGGATTTAGGAAAAATTGAATGGATTTCATAGGGACCTTATTAATAAGTACATTTTATTTCTAATTTCTTGATGTTCAACTGCTCTGAAGACTTGATATCCAGAATTAAGCATTAATTAAGAATTAAAAGTAGTGTAACAATAACTGTGAGAGTATAAAACTGGCTTGATATTATTTCTTAATGCCAAATGAGTGTGAAACATCTGCAGCATCATAAACAAATTATTATTCATGAGTTCAGTCTCCCCCATGCAGTGACATCACAATCTTCTGCCCCCTCCATACAAGAACTTGTTTCGGTGCAACTGGCCAACATGTTTTAGGTCTATAGTCACCATCACTCCAAGCCTCACTAATGAATACAAACCAGTTAGAGGAAGAAATTAAAATTTTAATTGCTGTCCTCGAGATACCAATATGTTGCCTCTCACCCAGGGGTCTGCGATTAAGTGGGTAAACTGTATTCTGTATTGATGGCTCTGTGCTCTCGTGGATATTAATCCTTGCCATGTGCAAATCACTCCCATATTGTCATTTTGATGGCTCCACAAGGTGGATTATGATGCGTCTCCATATGGCTCGGCTTTGCCACATATCCATGAATATGGGCTTGAGAATTATAAATATTGTGGGCGAAATCAGGGTGATTCAGTGCACCCTCGACAAAAGATACATTCAGGGTGCTAATTATTGCATTTAACGTACATGAGTATGTCCTGCGGGATGGAGCGCCATGCGAAATTCATGGTCCCTGCAGAATTATGCTAATGATAAGCATGACATTGGGGACAATGAGACTATCATTACACAGATGTATGGCTTCAGATTAGTCTGTCACACACATAGCACTTTCTTAGTAATGTGAGATCCGTAAAATACATCCTGCACTAGAGTGACTTCACTGTCTCATGCAGAATTAGATGGTTAGCATGGCTCTGTTAGCATCAGGTTCTAAAAGCAACGTTTTCCATTGAAGACCATCAGCCATGTATTCTCAGCAAGTGCGTTTTATGCATGCAACTTATTATATGAACACCAATATATTGTCATAGTATAAATGTTTTATCAGTGAAACCTCAAGTACATGAGTGTGGACATCTTGATAATTATTAGTGTTATTTTTGTATCACTTATACACTGTCATAGTCAGTTATTTTAGTATAATTGACATACAATTATAGTTTTTGTTATCATATTTAATTAGATTTTAGAGCAGATTTCATAGTTTTTAGTAAAAGTAAAAGGTTTATATATATATATATTTTTTAAAATATAAATAATAATAAAATATATATATATATATATATATATATATATATTTTTTTTTTAATTATTATTATTATTTTTTTTTTACAATATCAAGAAAATGATACGGATCATATCAAGAAAGTTTGTCAGGATTTAAGATAAAACATTTTTTTCACATTAATTATTAATTCATAAAAATCATTGTTTTTGTCGAGTCGCATCACACAGAATGTTACAACCTAATTTAATCTTGCCTTTTCATAAAAAGGTCAAGTGACCTTACTTTTTAGAGTCATACTAACCTTGACACACAGTCATTAGAGTCTGCAGGGGTCCTCTCTATGATATCATTTTCAGTTTTCTGTTTTCTCCTCTCTCTCATAGGTATCATTGAAAGGTCTGATTCATTCCTGCTTCATGCATTCCACTCTTACTTCCTGTCAACAGCCCAGGAAGCTCTTTGGTTATATGACAGGCTTAGGAATAATGCCCACAGAAGGAGTAAGACTGATGTAGGTTTGTGTCGGGCTGTCAAACAGTGTCCTCCTGCTGAGAAGTGGACACAGCGGAGTCGAGGCTTAACAGAAGGGGGCAAGGAAAAAGAAATCAATTTACCATCATTTTAGTGGCCCGCACAGAGACAACACGCCAAAAAAACACAAGCAAGCAAACTTCCTCCCCAACGGCAAAACAAGATCTGTCATCCCCAGTGAGTGCATAATTCCAGATCAACACTTGACCTGACAAGGAAACATGCCAGAGTGCATCCTCCAAAATAAAAACAGCAGCTTTTGCTTTTGGAGGGAAACCAAGTAGATCTTTTACAGATCCCTCACAGCCCTCAGTGTTAAATTTGCCCACCACTGAAGGGCATCTTGAATCATTTCTGGTTTTCAGATGGACCACCCGTACTCTTCATGCTTTACTGGCTGCAAGTTCTATGCTCAATGCATCTTCAAGCTTTAAAAAATTACACACACTTGTGAGTTTATGTGTGATAGACAGTATGAATAAGTAAGCAGGGTGGATGGGTGACCTCAGAAACGAACACGACTCTACAGACACAATCTGATCATAATACTTGACTGAGTTGAAAGTATGTCTGAAGTACATGGCGGCGCGGATTTCGTCTTGGCTAAAGGTCAGCGTGACCCATAAATAAAAGGGCTACAATTACTGCCATCCATGTGGAAGACACTCGAGAGCAAATCTCATGTTATGCTGCACTCCAGTCAAGTGTTTCCTTGTTTTGCATATAACCATGAGCGATGCTAGGGGTGGGATTTGAATGCTTTTAGCAAAGGTCTGAATCTTTATGTTTGTTTCATTTTGTTTTGCTTTATTCCCCTGTGTCAGTATTTATAACTATATTTGCATGCCTGGTAATTTTGAGATATTATAAGCTGAAATTCTGCTTTATACTTCAGATATTCTAAAGCAACTAAGGCATATTTTGTCAATCAGCATTAAATCTGGTGCATTTTATAGCTTATAAAACACACTGAATCACTGGGTGAGCTTGTAGTGTGCTTGTAATAAGCAACAACAATTGGATAAAAAAAAGGTTAAAAAACTAAATATATTGCATTTCAAGGATTTTGCTAATTTTCAGACACATGCCTGAACATTTGCAATTATATTATTCCTTATTTAATTCCAAAATGCCAAAAAAATAAGTCAAGTGACATTAAACAGCTAGTCAATTTATAAATGAACAAATAACAATGTGTCAGTGTGTGTGTGTGTACAACAGATATATATATATATATATATATATATATATATATATATATATATATATATATATATATATATATATATATATATATATATATATATATATATATATATATATATTAGGGGTGTAACGATATCACAAATCGAACCGAAAGATCGCGATACACCACCCACGATACGAATCGCGGAACTTATGTGGTGTACCGCGGTACTTTCACGCCTCCTGCTGCCCATTGTTGATGTTAATGTCACTTATCTCTTACTTACTAATCTATTAATTTATTCAATTTTATTTCCATACATTTGATTAAATTGCATTGGTAACAACTAATACGAGCTTTTTAAACGCTGTTCTAAATATTATATTCCAAAGTTACTGTTTTCCAAGTGCATGTCATGTCACGTGACTTGGGAGTGAGCGTCACACTCGGTTACTACTGCATACGCAGGATGGCTGCTCCGCCTGAGATTGCAGATCCCACAGACACATTTAAGTCTTTTGTGTGGGAACATTTTGGTTTTCCAGTGGAGTACAGGAATGGAATTTGTGTCGTAGACAAAGCACACACAATCTGTCGTAACTGTTTCTCAAAACTTACTTATACGACAGGAAACACGTCTAATATGCAAGCGCATCGGAGACATCACCCCAACATTAATATTAGCGACACACGTAAGAAGCCTCAAAAACAGGAAACTTTTCCCACTGCCTTCATAATGAAGCTACAAGCTAACTCGGACCGTGCTCAAACAATTACATAGGTAATAGGTGTTTTCATGGCACTAGATATGCAGCCGTTTTCCGCTGTTTAGAATGACGGATTTTATTCATAACTCATACAAAAATGAGCCGACACTCAGTGAAAACGTAACATGCCTCACAGACATAATAAATATATCTATAGAAAGCTGTAAATGACTACTTAACGAAATAAAACAAATCTAAAACAAAAACTCATTGTAATCATAATCTGTGAAGATCTCGGCGCATCTAATGAGGAAATCGCGAGACAGGCAACTTCATCCTTGCAACACAGACTTAGAAAACACTAGTTTATTAGTAAATAATTCAAATATCTCCCTAATATTTACCAGTCACATTTATGGTAATTACTTTTGCCGGTGCTTTGCGGCAAGCTTGAGCCTATTGCGTGTATTTGAACGCAGAACTGTTCAGCTGCGCTGCTGCTGCGGGACACTAAACTCCGTCGAGTCGCTCTTCACAGTCGCAGTAGCGCGGTCTCGCGTTGTTTCCACCAGCGCGGCAATTTTGTTTTATCACTTATTAATGGATGTCTAAAATATAAAAGTAAGGAGAAGTATAAAACAGGCGGTAGGCCTGGCCCGCGTCTGAACTTTGACGTGAAAATTGGTCTCAGAGGAGCAGTTAGATGTGGCATCCAGCAGTGATGATCCTCCAGCAAAACAGGCACCAATCTCTGAACTGTTTGGAAAGTTAGTTCCAGTGGAGCCAGGCACTCCTGCACCTTGTAATGTTTGTCATATCAAATGTATCCATATCAATGGTGAAAGATATACATTTTATTTATAATATATTTAATTTTAGTTTACTCGGATAAGCTGACTGCACTACAGAGATAAATGTTTTATTCTGACTAGTCTACATTGGAAGTATTTATTAAAATTTTGTTTACTCAGGTATGCTGACTGCACTAAAAATGTGAAGCCAAAGTTAATAAAGAAAAAGACAAGTTATTTTGTTGCTATAATTAAGTTAAGTGAATCTATTGTCCTTTTACCAGCAATGCTAAAGAACATGAACCCTGCCACCACAGCAAACCGAACCGAACCGGACCGAACCGTGGCTCCAAAATCGTAAACCGAACCGAACCGTGCCATTGGTGTATCGTTACACCCCTAATATATATATATATATATATATACACACACGATGCAACACATTATAATTTTGATAATCTAAGCCCAAGACATACTCTAGCCCTAGAATGACCATTACATGTAATGAAAGATTTTTACACTAGTTGTAATAAATTCAGCTCAATTTCTGGTCCTGCATAATAACATGCACTTCACTTATAACAACGAGAGTGCCTTTTAACTACAGCATGAGCTGAACCCAGCTCTGAGAATATACCCTCCTACTCTCATCATGAGAGCTTGAACAAACCTCAGCATTGGAAGCCGGGGCTGGTAGGCATGTAATTGTACTTGGCATAACTGTGAAATAGCACTTAAACTTCTGCCTCGAAGTCGACACAATAAGTTCATTACTCCCTTTCTTTCTCCCTCTATCTTTCTCTTTTCCTTCCACCCCCTCCTTTCCCACCTGACAGACAAATCAGTTTAATGAACATCCAACATTAACAGGGGAAAGAGTCAAGAGGATGGTGGGAGCTTGGTTTCAGGGCTGGATTCACATACAGACAGCCAGTGCTAGTGCTAGCGGTGATAACACACACTGACAGCATCGGAGGCAGAGGGAAACCTCTACATGAACATGTGAAGCTTTTAGAACCACAGTAAAGTGTCAGTTATGCGTAACAAGGAATGTTGGGGAACTTACTCAACTTAAGTATGGTTAAATATTATATTTACACACAAAAATACACTACAAAATGGTAATTTTGTTAAATATATTAAAATATATTTATTTTAAAAATCATTATAATAAGCTGATTTGGTGCTCAATTTCTTATCAGTGCTGAAAATAGTGCTGCTTAATATTTTCAAAAGAACTAAATTAATTTTATTTTTCAAAAAAAATATATATATGTTTTACTGACCCCAAAGGGCCTATTTGCTTTCCATTATGTGAAAAACAGAATTGCAAAATCTGGTCATAAAAAAATGGAGTTTACTGTACAACACAAAATTGGGCAACATTTAAATAAATAAATCCAAAAAGTATGGCCATACACTAAATCTTTGCAATGCTGACTAGTGTCTGACAATATAAAACTGCAAAAATATTAAGTATGCATGCATGAATGAGGCACAAAGTTTTGTCTACTGTAGACACACAGAAGCAAATGCGGCTCTTGAGGTGTTTTCAGAAATTATGACAGAAATGTATTACTATGGTACAGTAACATAACAATAATTATAATAAAGATTTTATAAAAAAATTATTAAATAAATACTTTGATTACCAGGTAACATTATCAAACAGAATCCAGCATGGTTAAAGATACGGCACAGATTTTCTAAAAAAGAATAATACAAAAAAATTAAATAAAGAGGGAAAAAAATAAAAAATGCATGTGTAGAACTGTTACTGTTAAGATTTTAAAGTGATTAAACCTGTTAGCCAGCAAGAGGCGTCCTAAACGTCCCTAAACTCGCACGTGTCAGTGTTTATGAATAGATTAAATGAAACGGGACAAATTTAATCTTGACAAACTATGTATCATTATAAAGATCTAAGCCTCAAGCATCGACGACAGATCGCTGTTTTTCAATGGAAAGCTTATAAAGACTGTATTTGCTACATTTGTGTAAGCAGTAACATGAACAATGGAAACGCTGTACATACCAGATTCATCCTAATAAGGAGTCATAAACACATCCTCAGCTGTAAATCCCAGTTTAGTTAGAAAGGTAAGGGTCCACTGAACGACATCTCATGGAGAACGATAAGTCCAACGAAGCAATATGGATCATAATTCCTTTGTTTACGTTTCAGTTCTTCAGCGACAGAATTGTTTGCGTCTGTTATGGAATAACTCACGGTCATAAACTGCGTCTTGTTAGTATAAAAACGGCATGGTTTTGCAGCGTACAGTGTCACAAACAGAATGAGTTGATCCACCAGAAAATAGAATGAATGAAAGATAGGCGAAAGATAGTTTATTTGAATTTTGGCGCTCCCTTGTGACGCACCTGTCAGCTGATGGAGGCGGAACTTACAGCGATCGCCTTTTTCTTTCTTTGTTTTATTTTTCAACAGTTTTTATATTTGTGAGAGGGTGTTTTATGTTGAATGTGAATGTATCTGCATGATTACCATCTGTTTGAGTGCAAATCAGCCCAAATCAGCTCGCTATTACTGAATGATCACGGCTATCAAAGTGAACGCATCTATATGAACAGAGAGAGAGGATTTACTTTATGGCACATTTGTGTTACTACCATATACCATAATTACTCAAAAAGTATTTTTGTAACACACTGAAGTAGGAAACTGTTATTTTATTTATAAGTTTAATAATTTGTTATATAGTTATATGTTAAATTATAAGTTAGGTAGAGCACTTTCAGCTGTGAGTTCCATGGGGGGTGCTGGCTTACAGGTTAAAAACCATTTGTTTATTATTAAAAATCAATGCATCCACTCAAATGAAAATAAACATGAACAATATTTATTATAATAAGGATTTAAAAGTATTTTTTTTACATTTTTAGAGCCATGGTTTAGTAAAATACTTTTCAAATGCTTTCAATACATTAACAGTTTCACACAGACACACACACACACACACACATACATACATGCACACAAACACACACAAAAATTTACACATTTCATACAAATACTTAAGAAATCGGTTTTACCACATTATAACATACTTTCCTGATAAGCCTTAAAACACTGTGAACTATTTTAAACCAAACTCAGATGTCATTCTGTTTTGAGAGAAACAACTAAAGAATCCCTTCAGAGCTGAGATTCACAGCCGCAAACACTGCTATTGAAATTCGATAAACATGCCATCACCACCACAAACTAAATTGTTCCCCAACGGCAGCCTGACAGTCACAGGAAGTGGATTAAAAACTGTGTTGCCTGTCATAACATCCACAAACTTTCTGGAGGTTTACACAATATCTCAGCACATAACCCTGCTCTGTAAATGATATTTAACCATCATAAGGCAAAGAAAGATGGGGGACAGTGTGCTACACCTCAACATGTCACCAGCAATTTAATTATCTAGGCAACAGCTGCTATAACCAGGCTACCACAGCTCTTATCGGCTCCTCGCATGCGTTCGGTATCCATAATGCCAGCAGCGACAACTGACGACGTTTACTATACTGGATGTTGCTTCACATAAGAGATTACAGCAATTACAGAACCATTAAAACAATGAGCACTACACTGTCCAAATTAGCACAAGCGCCACAGTCACATGATGCAACCGCTGTAAAACAGCCTTTGCTTATTTGCCGATGACAGTTTAATTTTGATCATTAATTTTGGGTTACATGGACTGACATGCATTGTGTGTTGTCTTTATGGCATTTTCCTCATTGTAGGAAGTAATCAGAGATATTGAGCACAAAACTATTACAATGCAATGGTTATCCTGTGAAGCCAATATAATTATTATATTATATTATATTATATTATATTATATTATATTATATTATATTATATTATATTATATTATATTATATTATATTATATTATATTATATGTGAAGTAATAAGTGAGAAAAAAAAAGTGTTTATTACGTTTGAAATCTGGATATTTATCTTATAAAAATGCATGGATTCACTACAAGGGGCCTTTATTCAACCCCCGGAGCCTTGTGAGGGACGTTTTATTACAGATGCACGCACTTTATTTCACATCTAATGAAATGTTGACAACAAACACCCGCTTATCCCCGTTGAAAGGTTTGGAAGAGCAAGGACAATATTGGATTATTCTGAAAGAAGAATGTCACATACACTTAGGATGCTTCGAGGGTGAGTAGAAGATGGACACATTTTCATTCTCGGGTGAACTAACCCTTTAACAATTTAAACGGTTTTATAATTTAATATATTTTAAAATGCAATCTATTCCTTAAATAGCAAAGCTGAATTTTTTGCATTATTACTCCAGTATTCAGTGTAACATGATCCTTCAGAATGTATTCTAATACGCTGATTTCATGTCCAAGAAACATTTCTTATTAATATCAGTGTTGAAAAATTATTTGATGAATATAAAGTTCAAAAGAACAGTATTTATATCAAATATAAATATTTTATTTCCCATTTTTATCATTTTAATTTAATGCATAAATTCATCCCTTTAAGGAAATCCGATGAGTTCCTGAGTATGCGTGGCCCCTACAGAATACAGCGGACTGACACCTGATGCACTGAAGCTGTCGACTACACATAACCATGTGCAATGTGCTGACACCTCTTAATACAGAGCCCTATGTGCAGGCCACAGCAGAGTAATCTAATCTCAGGGAGCTTTGCATCTCCGGCCAGGCCGTTATTGACTGTATTGGGGTCCATAAATCATGGTGGAGACACATAGTGTACAGCCCTGTAACTCAGCCGATGTGAGCCTTCACAAACTGCTTTCAGGACACAGACGCAGTGGAGCATGCTCAGATCAGATGCTAAAGTAACCATCATGAACTCAACATACACACACACACATATGCAGATGCTCTCGGACAACTCACCAATCTCTCCCAAGCACTCTAATTCCACCTCCCTGTCAAACACTGGAGGTGTGGTGGGGTGGAGGGAGAGAAATGGAGTCATTTTACCGGAAGCCATTGACACTTCTGTGCATTACAATCAAGCCTCAAGCAGGTCGCCCACTGTAGACTCTGCAATGTGGCCTACCAAGAGACTGTCCAAACATCTCAGCCATCTCCCTGGTTTGTTAAAGCATCAAAATGAATTGCAGCAGATTGTCGGAACATGAGCATCCTGTGCATGAAAACTTGACGAAATGAATCGAATGTCAAAATGATGAAATGTGAAACACTTGAATGAGTCAAGACATTGTCTCCTGTAGACCACTAGCATAAATTCTGGTCCACATTTCAGCTTTTCCTGGTAAAAAAATAAATAAAAAATTTAATAATATTAAACATTAAAAGTAGTGTTCCATGAATACTGGAAAAATTGCAGAAAATGTGTACAACTTTGCTATTAGAATCTTAGATAATTTAAAAGTACAAATTATTTCACAGCCAAAAACAAATACAGTTCTTCTTGTGGATATCTACTTCACTTGTGCCTACTGTATATCTGAGTATCTTTAAAAGATTTGGCTATTCAACTACAACTCACACACACGACACAACTCTGCTTGTGTTCAGAAGTTGAATAAGGTCAGCCAGTCAGAATAGAACTTGCCAGATGGGAAAGCAGTGTCTGGTTTGGGGTCAGTTAGTGATCAGACTGTGGGTGGGCAGTGGGTGTGCCGTCTGAGTCTGAGACTAATAGCATGACAAGTCAAATATGATATATGTTACAGTTTATTAGAACAGAGTGATTCACTAAATGATCAAGCTAATTACATCACGTACAATCAAGTTGAAAGCAGAAAGTCAGGCATACTGTTCTCACATTACATCCCCAGGGGGAACGTCTCAGAAGTCTTAACCATGGTCTTGCCCATTACTGATAATAACCGCTGCTGCAGGACGTGTTTGCTATGGTGTTATTTGTTTTAAAGCATCCGTAGTACTAATGACTGACTCTCCGAGCCCTGCAGCAACCAAACAACTCTTCTAAAATACGCAGGTGAAAGTTCACTGAATAGGCTACATTTACTGGCCTAAATATTTCTGAAAGTAGCATTTGGACAAGTAGAGAAAAAAGGGGGTATTTGTAAAAATCCTCTTATATATATATATATATATATATATATATATATATATATATATATATATATATATATATATATATATATATATATATATATATATATATATAAAATGCTGAAACCTTTGAAACCAAGCAAGTCACATATCTGAAAAAAAAAAACAAAAAGAAAAAACAGACAACATCACTCTTGCTCTCCATTTCTCTTTGTTTCTTGTCTGATGGTCTCTTGGTCTCTCTTGTACACACTCACAACCACTCTCCAACGCATATCCATCTTGGAGTGTGTCTATACCTCTGAGACACAAAATGGAGAACTATTAAATATTGATATAGAATATTGTGAGGCTGTCTCTGGCTATGCCCCCCTTCCAACCACTCTTCACAATAAGGCACAGTTTCTACTCATGAGAGGTGAGAGAGAATGAGAACCAGAGGGTCATGCACTGACTCTAAAAATAAAGTAGTTATCTTTGCAAAGGTGACATAAGTTGAAATTTGAAATTTGTTTACTTAGGAATTAAAAATCATGTTTTGATAAACCAAAACAAACTAGAAATGAAAACTATGTGCTATAATTTATTTATCCTCATATTGCTCCAAACACAAAAGTAGAAACTTTACACTGTTTACAGTGTTTATATTGTTTATACTGTCCACAGTTTATGAGAAATTTAGAAAATCTCCTTCACCATTGTGTTCAAATCCAAAAATTGTATGAATACAATTATTTATACAGAACTGTAACAATTTTTGTAGGCAATAAGAGTTTTATGTTTTTGAAAGTCTCTTATGCTCACCAAGGCAGCATTTATTTGATCAAAAATACAGTAAAAACAGTAACATTTTGAAATATAATTATCATTTAAAATAAACTTAAAATGAAATTTATTTCTGTGAAATCAAAGCTTAATTTTCCAGTCAGCAGTGTAATATTTCATTGACACTCACCACTGATAAGCTACTACTAAAAAGTGTAGAAACTTAATTTTCTGTAAAGTTGCTTTACACTATTTTTATCATAAAAAGCGCTATTCAAATAAACCTGAATTTAATTGAATTTCTTATTGTTAAAACAGTTATGCTTCTTAATTGTTTTTTTCTTTTTTTATTAGTTTTAAATATAAATCTTTTGCATCACTTTTGTATTTAATTTTAATGCATCTTCAAAAATCAATAAGATTTTAGTAAACTAGTGTTCTTTTGAAGAGACAGGATTTCAGCACAAACTTATTTCAAAGCTTTCCTGAAGTCTTTTATCCATCAAGCTGTAAATCGAATTCCCATAATGTTAATACCAGAACTGAAAATTTGAAATGATGGAAGTTGTGAGATATTGTGTTATGTAGGTTATTATTTTAATGGTTATTATGTAGTTTGATATGATATACTGATATGAGAGCTCTATAAAAACAAGACGGCCTGATTGGTCAGGAAGTGACTCATTATTGGAGTAATAATGTGGAGGTGCAGTAACATTTCACTGTAGCTGTGTTGTAAGAAACATAGCAACAGTTCTTAAGTGTTGCCTAGCATTTGATCCCCTTGAACAGCATCGTCAGCTCGTCTCAGAGCGAGTTGCCTGGTAATTTTTGCAGCCATGTGCCTGCAGTTTTAACGATGCCACCTCTGTCTGATTCATGAAGGTCATTATGTGGGTTGACTTCCTCTAACGTGCACAAGGGCAGTGCACCTGCTGTGCATGAAACATGCTTGTGGCAGAACCAAAGTCACTGGAAGTAATTAATGAGCTTGACTAAACTTAATATGTAAATGCTATGCATGAGCTACATGTGAATACCTAATATGGTGTGCCTGCTTATGCACCACAAAAAGTAAAGTCTGCACTTACAAAGGCCACAAAAAGCAAAATTTTGGACACAGAATTTGGAAATTCTGTTCTTTTCTTATGGCACTTGGTATGATATCACAGAGGACCTCTCCTGGACTGAAAACACCGCAGCACTGGCCAATAAATCACAACACTGTCTCTATATCCTCCGCAAACTGAGGAGAGCCAGAGCCCCACCCCCCATCATGTACACCTTCTACAGAGGCACCATCAAGAACATTCTGTTGAGCTGCATCACTTTGTGGTATGGCGCCTGCAATGCGTCCTGCTGAAAGACTCTGCAACGCATAGTGAGAGCAGCTGAGAAGATCATTGGTGTCTCTCTCCCCTCCCTCCAGGACATTTATGGAACACGTCTCACCCGCAAAGCCCTCTGCATCACAGGTGATCCCACCCACCCATCAAACAGCTTTTTCAGCCTGCTACCATCAAGGAGGAGACTGCGGAGTCTTCTGGCTAGGACCAGCAGACTGAAGGACAGCTTCATCCACCAGGCTGTCAGAAAGCTGAACTCCCTTCGATTCTCTGTATGTATGTTCTGTACATGTGGAAATTGACAATAAAGCAGACGTGATATAGTTTGTTATATAATGCAAATTTTCATGCATTTTTTTGTGTGTCTAAATACTTTCTGAAACCCCTCTGTGTACAAACACAATAGTCTGCATACTAGAAATTAGGCAACCAGTAGGATACCATTACCAGACTGATACATTAGAGAAATAAAGGGGACGGACGGTGCATAAATGTGGGTTCCACAATTTCAATAAACCGTGGACCATCCCAATAAACGGCTGAGGAGAGTGAGAATATTTTATCTTTTACAAGCAGCCACCACATCCTCTGAATGTTAAATCAAACCTACAACCTCAGCGTCTAATTCAGAATCATAAATTGTACACTATGATCTCCTTCTTAATCAACCTAAGCACAAGCTTCTAATAAAAGATGATAGTGCCACAGTTTTGCAAAGTCAAGGTAAAATATTTTGCCTGTGAAGCAAGTGGGCAGGACACTTTGCATGTCATATAAAAATTTGTACCGTGCTGAAATAAATATTGCACAAACAATAAAGCCATTCACTCAGTCACAAAGGTACACAGAGTTCTCCATCATTTCCTTCCCCGATGCAATAGTAAATTGCCCTGATGCGGTATATATGGCAGAAGAAGCAGCGAAAAAGATTGGAACATATTGTGCCTACAGGAAAAGAGCCAATTTCCTTGCGTGGCATATGCGCAAATGAGCATCACTTGCAAGATAAGAAACATAAAAGAAAAATACTGACACACACGCACTTGTGCACAGAGTTATGGCGGACACACACAAGTCATTGTGAGGTAAATCTGTCTTCTGCTCCCTCTCTTCTACACTACTGTTCCTTTAAGCAGTGTTAGGCAAAAAGCATACATTTTACAGCAGTAGCTCAGCTATTTTCAAAACAGTGTAGCTTTACCAGTCACAAGCTACTTTTTAACAAACAGTCCATCACTGTCCAGTCCCTTATACAGTATAGCACTCTTCAAATCTTTCAAGTGAATCAATTCATCCTAAATGGTCCTTTTTAATATAAGGTCCTTTCTAAGTGTCTAAATAGAATTTATGTCTTAATTCAAAGTTGCCATGTCCATTTATTATGAGCAATTCTTAGAGTCTTTGCTCTTTGTATGGACAAATTTTCATATTGCCATTTAGAATTTTGAATTCACAGTGGTGTGGGGCTGTTCTATTATGGCAAAAATCATAATATTGATTATTTTGCTTGATACTGTAGTCAAGATTACAATTTAACACAATTATGAGTGGGCCACGTGACCAAAACTTAGTTATTTATTAAAATATTTAGATGAATATCAAATATACATTTTCTATATAATATATATTCTATTTATATACACATTTTCAAACATATAGCAAAATTGCACACTTATCTATACCACTGCAGAATGGTATAATACAACAATATAATACAAATAATAAAAGTGGAACAAAGTGCTTTAAGTTTTTTTTTTTTTTTTCAAGTCTAAAGTATTCAGTTAACAGCCTACTAGAGAAAATATAAAACAAAACTGCATTAACTTCCTTTGTTTCTTTTGTAAAGCTACAAAATTCCTTCAGACAAGAGCAGTGAGTGATTTTTTTTTTCTTTGTCTTTTTTTGATTAATACAGCACACAGTCGGCATCAGGAACATAGCCTGCTGTCACTTTAAGAGTCACACGAATCCAATTTACTGCACATATTTTAATTCTCAACTGTTTACATTCACTTATTACATAACTGAGGAGGGTTTACATGAATAATCACCAAGTGACACATTTTGACATTTTTACATGGATTTGACCACTCAGACAGGTACCATAAGCTGAAAGTTCACTTTAAGCCAAGTTCAGACTACACCACTTTATGCTTCGGAAGATTGCTGTGCTGTTCAGATTACATGACTTGCTTTCTGTCTTGAAGTTGTTGTGGTGGTCACACTATGTGACTCTAGGTAAATGATCCGCAACAAGGGGTCACACACTACATGAGCTGACGACAACTCTGTCGCCCACCAACTTTCCAAGCCACGTTTTGTCCATTAAAAAAAAAGCGAGAAGTAGAATGGGAATGACACCAAACAACAAGTAAAACAGGAGTTGATTATCTGAAAATGGACGTCGAGAAGAAATTAGTGCTGCAAGATGTTTGCATGACGAATGTGGTGTCCAAACTTTTCTTAAAGGTGTGTTGCCACTGCTGTTTTTCTGTTTTTCTGTCCTCAGCCCATGCCTTGCTCTCTCAGTGGCTGTAGCCCTTCACAGCACCTGACACTGCATCATATTGAGTCAACTGTCTAGATATTTGGCATGCTAAATATTTGTTTGGCGTCAGTGACAAGTCAGCAAGCCTCTTTAATGCGTTGTTGAGTCACATGAGTTGCATCAAACATATAAATATTGCAGAGTGCTGATCACCTGCTGATTTTCCCGCAATCACAACCCAACCTGTCCGCAAGCTCATTGACTTGGAAAATCCTTAAAATCCTGTATTCTGAACTTGGCTTTTCTTGTCCGTGTTCTGTTCCTTCTCTGAGCGCATGCACAGAAAACCTCTTGAGGAACAGCGCAATTTCTCATTCACACTATTAAAACAAATAAATCTAATCTTTTTAATAAAAACTTTACTAAATCAAGCATGTCACATTTAGCAAGTCGCAATACATGATTTCACTGATTTGCATGTGCAATTGGGCTTTTTTCCACCATTGGAAATTGGTGGAACGGGTCCAATAGTCATTTTATCTTGGTTATTGTATTTTCATATTCACTGGAGGCCGAAATCGAAACTGTATTTCGATTAATTGCACAGCTCTACAATGGTGTTTATCAAATTGCACTAAATACAAGAGCACAGAGCTGGTTCTGAAGTTCTCTTTTGCCTTTCACTATCACTTAGCAACATACTCACCACCAAGTGATGGTTTCATGTAACTGGAGTGGACCTGGGGTGTGACCAAATGCTCAAAACATGCAAGTTGGCCAGATTTCTCCACAGTGAGATTGTTGTATCGATGCACACAAATGTTTGGGTGCCATTAATGTCACGTCAAATCTTCCAACCAAACATTTAACGCTACATTATGATTATCCTTCAAGCTTGACCATTTCAAAATACTGTAGCTTGGCCAACACTTTTTCAAATGCGGCTTTCCCAATTCTCTGGCCCAACTCAACAGCCAAAACAAGAAGTCACCTAAGCCAAGCTTCAGTAATTACCTCCACAGTTCACCACAGGGGTCTAATATCCATTGCCTCTTGACTATTTTTGGAGTGGCGGCCACGCGTGAATGATGATTTATAAAAAAAAACCTTTTTTACAGTTCTGACATTTCGGTGAAACAAGCAAGGGTCTGAACTTTCCATCTGGTGCTACCTGCCTCCTGTTCCCACCCTCCCTCAAAGTCCTCCACTGTCCTTGAGCCCGGCTTCACGCTTTGATCAGAGCTCTTTAGGGAAAGGGCAGCAACCCACAAGATTAATGCTTTCCCAGGGCATATTACAGCCCAGCGCCAGCTAGCCTAATCACTATCAACAGCTTATTGTTGATGCAGAGAGTGTGCGAAGCTGCTTACCAACACGACTGCCACCAATGTCATATTCGCAGCGCTCCCCGCAGGGCACTTAGCAGCACGGTTCCTTGGTGCATTAATGTTTGCGAGTCTGATGAAAGGAGGATGAAAGCAGAGAGGAAGAGAAGTTCTATCGCTCCACCTCATCGTGAATCGCTCTTCTGTAACTGAAGTAGTGTGATGTGTACATATTGCCCGAAATTATGCAAGTGATGAAACCGTGAAGGTTTTCACACATTTATTTTTTAGATCCTCTTCCGAGTAATTAAGTAATTACACTCTTTGTTCTTTGTTTATAAAAGTAATAACTAATTTACATAGAGATTTTGATGATTTACGGGTAGCAAACGAAAGACTTTACATTGATTCTTGAGTGCTGGGACTAAAGCAACTGCTCAAATAATTAATGAATCATAGTTTGGGTGCAACTTCCTTTTAATCTTAAGAATTAACAAATCTAAGATTGACTTTAATAAATGATTGAAGACCACAGGATGGTTTCAACTGATTTTTGGTTCATAGATGAATCGCCACCAAACTGAGATGTTTAACATATTTTGCATATCACGTGTATTAAAGGTGCTGTAGGGAACTTTTGTAAAAAAGTATTTTTTTTACATATTTATTAAACCTGTCATTATGTCCTGACAGTAGAATATGAGACAGTTAATCTGTGAAAAAAATCAAGCTCCTCTGGCTCCTCCCAGTGGTCCTATTGCCATTTGCAGAAAGTCATGCGCTCCCGGTAAAAAATAACCAATCAGAGCTGCGGTCCGTAACTTTGTTTGTGTTCAAAATGTAGAAAAATGAACATAATAAGCGAGTACACCATGAATCCATTTTCTAAACTGTGTTTTTAGCTTGTCCTGAATCACTAGGGTGCACCTATAATAAGTGTTTATATTCGTACTATTTTAGATTGCTTCGGGGGTACCGCGGTGGAGTAACCCAGTACCTTTGTGATTCTTCATAGACATAAACAGATAGAAGTAGATCCGGCTACAATGTTCTTCCGCAAGACGCATGCAGTTCTGTTTATTAACCGCTAGAGCGTCAAAAGTTCCCTACTGCAGCTTTAAATATATGCTATTAGTTAGTGCTATTTTCTTGTGTTGGCATTTACTAAAAGGGGCATAAAATGACAAATTAACTAAGACTTTTGACAAATACACAACCCTTTAAAAATCTGGAATAAGTAAGATTTTTTTAAACTATCTCTTATGCTCACCAAGGCTGCATTTTTTAAAGCATATAATATAGAAAAACAGTAATATTATAACGATTTAAAATAACTGCTTTCTATTTTAAGGTATTTACAAATTTATTCCTGTGATGGGAAAGCTGAATTTTCAGTGTCTTCAGTGTGACGTGTTCCTTCAGAAATCATTTATCTGAAATATATTTGTAATATTGTAATTGTCCATAGTCACTTATGATCAAATGAATGTCCTTGCTTAAGAAATGTCACTTGATCCTTCAGATAAAATCCCTATATAACAATTTAATGTCATCATTTTCATACAAAAGAGAAAATCTCTGAAATCTAGAAATCTCAGAAATTTAGCCTGATTCAAAAAGTTTAGCTCATAATAATATTTTCTGTTTTGAGTGGTACGGGTAGGTTTTCATGGGAAATTAGAGTATGCTGCCGCGTCACGTCTGTAAACATAAAAACATTGTCCTGGCTAGGCTATCGCATGTGAGGATCCTGCAGGATCCTGCATGTCTTTTATAGCCTTTTTACACAGCAGCTAGAATAATTAAATGTATTATTTTGGTGGCGGATTATAATCCAGAAAGAATGATGTATTTATGAAACATGTGAATTAAAGTCCAGTTTAAAATGTGCTTCTGATCAGAGATAGCCTGGGATTCGCAAGATTTATATTTTAAAGACAACCAGTTCAAATGGAGCATAATTTGCTTTATTGTTTAAAATACTTAATATGAAATTCGAATGGTGTGACAATTAGACTGTACAGAAATTGATATCTACATGCTAAATGCTAATGTTGTTAACATTAATAATTTGAGAATAAAGTGTAACAATTACAATCATTTGCATGGTTTGATGTGATATGAGCTAACCGATCTTTAGATTAAATTGGTAGCAGGATATACTGTAATGCTTTTTTCCTTAGTTGGTCAGAACAAACGTGGCAGACTTGTGTTCAGATGAAAATATTAGTGGAAAATTCTTATTTGGGTCACATATTCCAAGATGTAGGCAAGAATCTGTGATTGCAAAGTGCAGTAAATATCCACACTGGTATGGTGACTGACTGCTACACATACTCCTCAAAACTTTAGATTCATCCGCACCACTCACGCAAGGAAGATAATTCCACAAACAGCTGCAATTTCATGTTTTCAGACTGAGATGGCGACAAAGAGGCAAAACTTACAGACTGCAGCTTTAAGTAGACAAAGTAGAAAACCAATGGCACTGATTCTTAAAACCCATCAGTGCTGAGAAACTGTGTTGACAGTTTGGTTGATACCAGTGAAAACAGTAATTTATTATTAGGAGGAATCATTTGACAGATGATGCGCACAGGCTGGATAACACTGAGCAGCGAGTAATAGAGTGCAAAATAATATTCTGAGTGCGTCTCTGTCTGCGGTACCTCCCCCTGCCCTTGTTTAAGGTTACTGCTGCTAATTTGCACCTGCGCAGGAGTTATAAACCAATTACATGACTGAGTGCTGTGGGAAGCCAGTAGGTGCTAACCCTTGAGCAAGGGTCAATACCGTATCTATTTACAAGGTATAAGGAATATTGGACTCAGATATATTAGGCTGGTATTGGAAGAGTATACAATTACTCCAACACAAAGTTTTAATCAAAAGGTTTACAAATGTTAAGAAACCTTATTGTCATTTATTTTTCTCTTAAAGGGGTACAGTATGAGATGCAATTTTAAGTTTTCCTTTGTCTTTGGAGTGTTACAACCTGTTTTTGCATAGATAAGATCCTTAAAGTTGCACGGTCTAAAATCTCAAACCCAAATAGTTATTCTTTATAAAAGGTAAGACTTGTCCATGCCCTCCTAAAATGCCTCATTTAAACACGCTCCCACATCTATGTCACTGTGTGGGAATATTTGCATAACACCACCCGAATGTTAACACAAAGAAAGAAGGAATAGCTTATCTTCTCACTGTAGTATTGTTGCCACCGCTGCCATGTTATGGAGATGCAGTTTCATTCCAAAAGACACAACTAGAAATCAGTGGTTAAGTTGTATTTACAACACTGTCCAAGTTGACTGCCTCCCCCCTAATTATCATTGTCACCCCGTCCCTTAATCACCGCCCTTGACCAGGCTCCCGACAGGAGTGGGCATGTGAGAGAGGAGGGGTGCTGGAAGAGCCAGGGCTGGCGGCGTGTGATGGGGCAAACCTGATATAATTGAAGCCTCATCACCGCCGCTGTTTAAATGCCGAGCGCACCTCTCCTTGAGAGACCGGTCCCTTCCCTCTGCATGCACTCTGGTGTCCTCGTGGGTCCAGGAAGGGTGCCTGTTGTGTGCTCCTCCCGCCACACCCAGAACAGTTCAACCCAAATATTTGAGTATATGTAGCTCAGTTTACGGAGGGCTGTTTCCTGAACTTGAAAGAGTACAATGCCGGCTGTGCACAAACTGTTTCTATAAAGTAGGGCAATTCTAAATTTGCAAGGGCAGTCTGGCACTTCTGACTCACATCCAGTAAGTATGTTTTCATATTTAAAGAATTTGCCACTGACTATTCAAATGCAAATTTTGAGGAGTTTAGAGAAGCACTTGTTGTTTGTTATTTCTCCGATCACGAGTGCAGATATGGTTTTATTTTTGCGCAGTACAATGCAACGCAAAGCCTAAAAAGACGTAATTATGAATGGAGTAATGATGCTGAAAATTCAGCTTTGCCAACACAAGAAAGCAATAATAAATTATATTTTACTAGCCCATATATTAAAGTAATTGTTTTAAAAAAATATTGCAAAAATATTTCTAAATATCACAGTTTTTACTGTATTTGTTATAATAATGTCCCCACTGGATGCAACAAATGCTTCATTTATAATAGGTTTTATTGTTTTTGTCTTGCATGCTGGGACAGTATGTTAAAGGGGCGTAACATTTCTGTCACATGCTTGAGGTATTCGGCCAATGACAATGCAGTGGATAGCTGGCCATTCAGCGTACATCTCGCTTTTCAGAATGATGAACTTTCAAAAAATTTATGCATTTCAGAAAGGTGGGGCATAGAAGAGCAACAATAATGTACAGTACATGGAAAATAATTTACATTAAAAATATTTTGATGTGTTTTTTGCACCTTAAACTGCATGAAACATTATATTACACCAAATACACAAAATTATTTTCTTTTTAGCAACATCGTATGACCCCTTTAAGAAGCTCTGATGCATACATGCAATAATTTCAGCACAATAAAGCCATTTGCATGGAGCCTTTTCTCCTAGCTGTAAATTTATTATTAGCAGAAACAATTTCCTCTAGATAGCAGCATGAGTCTGCAATGAGTTACACCACTCCAATTTTTTCCATAATCCTATTTTCAGTTATCAAAAAGATCCTGCTAGGTGATGCAATGCCTTCTACCAGCCAAAATGATCAAAACCGGATAACTGTTTTTCTAGGGTGTATATTGAATTAATTTCTATGAATACACTCTGAAGCATCTGAAATAAGTGATTAAAATGACAGGATTTAAAAAAATCTCCTGAACGGTAGTTCAAAGTATTTCCATAATTTTTTTTTACCATTTTTTTATTCCACAACAACACATTAAACTGTTCAAATGTAGCAAAAAAGACATTACATGTTAGATGATTTCCGATTCAAATAAATGCCATTTCTATTCACCACAGAATCCTGACTGGGAAAATGTTTTCAACATTTAAAGTGATAAATATTTCTTAAATTAAGATGTTTTTTGAGCACCAAATCAGCATATTACAATCATTTCTGAAGGATCATCTGACACTGAAGAATGGAGTAATTATGCTGAAAATTCAGCTTTGCCAACACAAGAATAAATTATATTTTACTAGCTCATATATTAAAAAAGTAGCTGTTTTCAATTGCAAAATAATTTCTAAATATCATTGTTTTTACTGTATTTTTTTTAAAATCAAATGCACCACTGATGAGCAAAAAAAAAAGACTTGTTTTGAAAACATTTAAAAAAAATGTATGTATAGTTATTCCAGAAGTACTTTAACACCAAAGCCATTTTTGCATTACATAACAAAATATCAGTGCTAACAATGCTAAAGCAAATAATAATGCTAGACCTTTTCTTGGAATCAACTTTACTTTACTTATTCCTTTTAATAGACATAAATGTTATACTACTTTTGACAAACTGCAAGTGTCCAAATATGTTTGTTTTCAATTTAAATCTCCTTTGCTTAAAATAAGTGCCACTTAATTTTTTACCCTCTCGATTTGAAATGCTGCAACATCTACACTTCCTCTCTATCCTGGAGAGAAATATCTGGTAAGTATATAGACCGTCCTGCCAACGGCCATTAAAAGGAGAAAAACGTATTACTTTTTACTGTCATTTTGTACACATCAACGCTTGAATTATCCCCAGATAGCATTTAATGTCAGATATCCAAGTCAAACTCATAAAACCATGTTCTAACATGACGTTTTAAAAGTTAAAGGCCCATGTAACAGCTTCCCACAAGGAGCTGCCAAGCCTGAGCAGAGAGTTTTAACCCCTTTCGTTTGCCAAAGAGCAACACACCAGAAAGAGCAAGAGATCACGGAACAGCGATAAACAGTTTGTGCAAATGTGGAACAAGTGAATGAACATGCCATTTTTGGCAGAGCCGGGGTTTGATACAAGGGCAATGACTGAAAGGAAAGCGAAGCGAGAGAGCGGCCAAGGATGAGAGGCCTATATTCTTCCCCCCTCCTCCCATGCGATAATCTTCAACTGTGATGGAGTGAATTAAATTTAGATTAGACCTCATGCTTGACCTAGTCACTTTCAAGCCATAAAAAGAGACTGTGGTAACCCGACAAGGGAGAGAGAGAGATGGAAAGAGTGAGAGGGCTGATGTTGAGAGGAAAAAAGGTTTTCGGAAAGAGAAAGATGCCTGTCCCAACACAAATCACCCCAGAGACAGACCTCCTGCCAGGGCTTTGCATCAAGCCAGTGTGTTAGACACTACTGAAATCATAGCCAATATGCTAAGGTCTTAAAGAGCTAATTCAGTCTGTTTTGTTTGCATAAACTGTTTTACCAACTGGGTCTTTCTGTTTCTTCACTCGGTAATCGTGTAAAATTGTTTGCTAGACACCTGTGTAATGAATAATTAGACTTACCGGTGCTAGTTAAATCAGACATTTGTAGTCTTAAATTACCCAGACATTTGTAGTCATTTCTATTTCTCTAAAGGTTCCCAGTAGCAGGGAGCTAAATTCCTCAAAAGTTTTTCATGAAAAATTATGCACCAGACAGTTCGAAATAGACCTTGTGTTTGACGTGCTGCCCTTAATTTAAGGACATATTCAGATGTATTACACCAGGCGCTGTGACCCTCAACCCAACCTGCACTGCATTTAAGAAGCGGTGTGCCAGAAGAGGAGGTGATGCATAATGTGTGTAAAAGCCAGTGGGTTAGATAAGCAGTCTTCTTTCAGGAGAGGAAAAGGTTTACAAATAAAATGATTTTTTTTTTTTTTTATTATTTTTTTTTTTTTATAAATAAATAAAAAACCTGACACCATGCCAAAACAGGGTTTGTATCTGACCTCTTTAGCAAGCTCTTAAAGCACAACGAATAGCATTGTCACAAATTTAGGTGTGAAATCCTGAATGCTTAAGTAGGCCACGCACAGGTGTTGGCGAAGATAAGCCCTGTCCTTTCCCAGCATTTTAAACGATCCTGCTCAAAATATGAGGGGAGACACATTTTCCCACGCAGACATTGTCAATCATCCCCCGCCCAGATGGAAAATTTGCGTGGGGTTGACATTTCAAAGCTTCTATTGCTCAAGACTAAATAAAGAATAAAGATACCTGACAACCGGCAGATTCGAGTCAGAGGTCACCTGTGATTCCTCAAGGACCTGCCATCTTCACTCCTTACACCACTTTCACATTAAACCTTTGGTATGCCGTTTCTCTAATAGTATCACCTAGCCGAACTACAAAAATAAAGGTAGTTTTCAAACAACCTTTGCAAACCTTTAGCCTCCCTCAACTCAAACATCACAAACACATCTCTCACAGTTTTATAAAAGCGAAGCTATGTCTCAATAAGTAAAGTAGGTTACTTTCAATTACATGTCCAACACCTTTGGAATAATTTTAACTTGGGGTTTAGCTAGTCAAGACACTTGACAAGAAACAAGTTTGTCATATTAATTGAAACTCAATCTAGTAAAACGTCTGCCAGTGTTTATCCTAGTTTTACTTTGTTGTCTGTCTCTGAATGTTTTAGCAAGTCTTCAAATTTTGGCTTGCTGTAATATAATCAGATTTTCTCCTTCCACACTGAATAAACACCCTCTGGTTTACTCTGCTATAAAAAATATATATAAAAAAATCAATGTTTTGTCATTCATAGTAAAAGCTTTAGACTTTTTGGCCTTTCAGTTCAATGCACACATCCAAAGGCAGCGTTCACCACTCAATGAAGCTCTAAGACTAGGGATCATTGACAATCTGGCTGAAGTTTTGGGGACCATCAACAAATTCCATGTAAAAATGCTTCTGAAAATCCATGTCGTCTTTAATTATGGGCTGATGTCTGTTCTCCGTGCCAGACAATACAATCAGCTGGCTTTTAGTGAAGTGTACAAGGCGCACAAAAACAATAACAGCTGACAGCTCAGGAATCATCACATGACAGTAAACCGTTAAGTTCAATAAGTTACTTTAAATAAAAAATGCAAGCAGGAGCTGAGCAATTTAGCATGAGCCAGTGTCTTTAATATCTACATGACATCCATGCCAAGTTATATGATCAATTATTGAGCAAGAAAAGAGCTTGTGGAGGAATAGAACATTGGATATTTAAATTGTTAGGACAATTAAAACAGCTGTAGTTAAAGGCCTTGTCTATTCTTAAGCAAGAATATTCCTAATATAAAATTGTTGAAGATTTGTACAACAGACATACAGTAAATATTCACAGAAGGGTTTGTACTGAAACTAAATATGAAAGTTATATATATAAAATAATTTTCATTACTTGAAATAAAATAAACAGTAACTGAAATAAAAGAAAATAAATTTTCATTTAGTTGAACTTAATTCACTAAAATAACTCAAATCAAAACTGAGAAAAAAAAGATTAATAAAAAAAAAATCAACATATTAATGCAAATTATAATAGCATGTCAATATAACTTACAAAGATGGTGTTTTTGTGCATGTGAAGCAGCAGAGTGAGAATGTGTTGTTTTTTTTTTTGTTTTTTTTAAACAAAAATTTCAATACAGCATTGGTTAACATACAACCCAACGCCTTAAAATGCTTTCTATGAATGCAGCTCACTGGGTTTTTGCACTCAACAAATTCGGTTAAAATTTTGGCCTGTTGAGCTCCACATGACATATTTTTCCCAATGCCCTTCAAGACTACAGTTTGAAAACACATTTCAGAGAGACTAGAACATTGAGTGAGATGACCCATATTTCTATTAAACAGGCTGATATGAGAAAAGACTTTGGCTATAATGGTCACCTTCATTTATTTGTGCCAAGGCCATAGCCTTCCTCACTCCAATAAAATATTAGCTACACTCCATCTTTGAAGATCACACATTATATTATATATATATATATATATATATATATATATATATATATATATATATATATATATATTAATTACTTAATAAACCATTAATGTTTGTCATTACATTATACAACAGATCCAAACAGGGCTTTATTATATATATTTAGATCCCATGTATGCTCTTAGAAGTTCCTTTCTTACGAAAGCAGCTTACAGGGGGAAAAAAACTGACATTATTTATGCACATTATATAAAAGCCTTCCACAACAGCTTAAATCTAATCATTTGGACTATTCATGCTGGATGGCAGGGGATAATCACGTCTGATAATGTCAGACTGTGAACAAAGATCTGATAAAAGCAAAGGTAAAGCCCCAGAGGAATTAGTGAACATTTAAAGTCTTTTCTACCAGCATTAATATAGGTCAGTCATGTTTGTTCTGTGCTTTACGGAATTCGTATTTATCTCTCTCTCTCTTTTTTTTTTTTTTTTTTTTTCAAAACATCAACCATAAATCTGGGTGTATTGGTGGTGGTGAACTTCATTTCTTAAGAAATTAATTTAATGCATTTTTGAATAATATATACTGTATAAGGTTCATCAATTTACAGGTATTATATTAAAATTAATAGAACATTTACTGTGTACATGTAATATAAAACAATTTCACACCTTAATGGGAAAATGTTTACATTTTTAATAAACTGGATGAATATGCATAAGTATGCAAGGGTTAAAAATGCAAGGGAACTAGAAATCAATTTGCAAAATTAATACTTAAAAAAAACCCACATTGAACTAATTAAATGGTTCTGTTGTGTTTTGAATTTCATTGAATAAGAATTCTGCACATTTCTCTTCCCGTCGTTCCAATCCAAATTCCAATCCAACATCCTGGAGGGTGTGAATAATTCAACTCAAATTCACACTTACGAATTGAAAAGCATCCAGTTCCTACATTTTAACTCTGACCAACCTGCTCAGTGCTGTAATACAGTAGCCTAAATACAAAGCAGTGTCACATCCAGTTGTGTATTTCTCTGCTAATGCCTCGTCATTGATCTCAGAGTACATTTATATTGAACTGTTGTTTCACTATTTACAGGCAAACAACTGAAAGACAAATATTCATGAATTACTGTAATTACAAAGAAAATGGGCTATTTTAATTGTATGTGTTCTGAAGATGTGATCTCAAATATAAGGTGCACCAATAGCTCAGAACAAAAAACAACAATAAAAAAAAAAACACAGATATAATTATAATTCGGTCTGAAAAAGCTGTCTGGGATGATAATTATAGGCTGAAGGTGGGTTTCTGGGAAGACGGCTGTAAATTCACCAAACAAGAGCACATCCACTACAGAAGGGATAAATAAGAGCGTCTGGTTGATGCTTTCTTCTCATAACAGAGCTGCACGAGAAATGGTCACCTAAAACCAGAGCATTAGGCCGAGTGTGTGTCTGGTATTTCCTGCACTAATGGAGGGATTTTTTTTTTTTTCATTGAATATAAATAAATAAATACATAAAATGGTACACTATATCTCCTCATTATTTCTCCTCTAAATAATTTTTTTTGTCATACATAAAAGGCTTTTTTTCCCAGGTTTCTGACAGATCTAAGGACAAAGTGATGCTAAAGTGTGCCACCAATCCATGGTTCATCCATGCTCAGGAATTGAGTGAAAAAAAAACAACAAAAAAACATTGCGACTGATTAATTTACACTGGCTAATGGACTAATTGTGAAATGGACAATTATAGCACATATGACAGAATGGCATTACCATAGCTTTATACATTTTATTATAACTGAATCTTAAATGTTAACATGTTAAAATATCAGTTTCCACAATTTAGGTCTACATCAGGGATAGGCAACTCCGTTCCTGGAGGGCCACTATCCTGCAGTGTTTAATTAGGGTTGGAGCTAAACTCTTCAGGATAGTGGCCCTCCAGGACCGAAGTTGCCTATCCCTGGTCTACAGATTAGACTGTCTGGATTTATTATTAATAAATACTAAAAAACCAATGCAAATATATCTGAGTAAAAGGTAAAACTAGCTTGATACTGGATGTCAAACTTCAAAATGTTTACAAGGATAAAGAATTCAAGAACATCAGCACAAGCCATCAATTTATAACATTTGGATCATGAATATTAATGAGGTAACGTTACTGGAAAAGACCCATGTCATGACAGGATCATTCATCTTTTCTTTTGAGATCATATAAAAATACTGAGCTCTAGGGTTGCACAATTAGTTTCATTTCTAATTGCGATTACAATTATGGATGCCACGATTACATAAACGTTCAAAACCACAATTACCAAAATAAATAAACAATTAAAAATGCCTACTTGCATTATTCTGTGTGCTTAAGAGGTGTTTTCAGTGCGGGGTTTAACAAACTCAAACACACTGGATAAATGACATTTTGTCTAACTGATAGTCTCGTAGCAACTTGACGGTGTTTGTTCCTGAATGAATTAACCAAAATAATTTGGTTCAGTCGCAATTACTCACTTATTAAGAGTGACTTGCTGCCACCTACTGGTGGTTTAAATGTAACATTTAATATAATTTTTTTTTGGTTTATTATTTCACATAGTAGTATTCAAAGTTTTATGTCTTTAGTTTTATTATATTTATAAGAGAAAGATAGTCTGTACCGTTTTTTTTTCTTTCTGAAAAACACGACAGGCTGGAGGCGTGACGTGTGGGCGGAGCTAAAGAATCACGAGCGCGAGTAGGCTTCTGCATTGAGGGCGTCTGGAAGCTGTGACATTACTGTGAGGAAAAAAACATCTTCCAAAACAAACCATGGCTAACAGTCAGATTCAACCGTTTATTTATGATCCAGAATCAGATCCCGAGGATGAAATTGAACAAGAGAAGCAGCAGCAACGACTACAGCAGGACGTCTCTATGTGGTATGTATTGAAACTGTATATATTTGCTTAGCGGTTTTGGAAAATGACTAAGTTCCACTTTATGTCGTCTTTTTTTTTTTAAAGCTGTACATGTGGAAAGTGCAGCTTGATGACAACATCGCATGTTGTTTACTTGATGTGCTTACGCGCCGATAGCTAAGTTAACAACACAGAGATATTTGAAGCAGTTTTACTCACCGCCTGCGGTTCCAACACACGATCGTGACCCTTTTTCGTTGGGATTGCATCATCCTTAAGAAATAAACGATACGCAAATCCGGCGTCAAACTGGTCCTTGTTTGTAAAAAAAGCATCTTCGAAATGCAGGGAACAAACACAAACACTTGCACAACTCCGTTGATGCTCTGTAAAAATAAACTCCATCCACTGGTCCCTTAATGCTGTTTTTTTTTTTTTTTTGGTAATCTGTGCAGGGTTGTCTTGCCCTGGCAACCAAAAACACACTTCTTTTGTGACAATTCGGTCTCGCTCTGATCAGTGAATTGCTCTGCTCTATGGGAGCGTGCGCTCTTCCGGCAGAAGTGCCCTTAGGACCCATATAAGGAAATTAAGCTCCATCTTTTTCAAACTTTCCGAAACTTGTGACAAACCGGAAGGAGTATTTTTGGAACAGAAATACTCCTTCAAACGTACAACTTAATTTTTGAAACTTTGTCCATGTTTAGCATGGGAATCCAACTCTTTAACAGTGTAAAAAATTCAGTATGCATGAAATAGCATTTCACCCCCCCCCCCCCCCCCTTTAATGTCAAGCGCTGTATGTAAATAAGTTCCTACCTAAAAAAAAAGAGTTTGTGCTTAGTTGTGTTATTCAGCCGGGATGCAGAAGCTCTTCTTAAAATAGAAATCTTGTTTAATTCTAAGATTAAAGGCACAATCACTTTCCCAAATATTCTACAGTACTGTAATAATGCTAAAATGTGGGGTTTTAATAATGTTAGTGGTCTTACACAATTTTAAGATGTAGGCTAGAATATTAAACACCTGTTTGTATTGAATAAACAAAAGTTTGTGAATGGTAGTATATATATATATATATATATATATATATATATATATATATATATATATATATATATATATATTTTTTTTTTTTTTTTTTTTCTTTTTTTTTTTTTATATCCCAGAACAGCTTCATATTTAAATAATTTAGTCTTCAATCAGATGAGAATATGGCTATTATATATACTACTTGTGTTAAGTGAGAGTTTTGTTTATTTTTAGACAGAATTGTGTGTGTGTGGGGGGCAATACTTTCAGCAATACTTTCAAGGTTTTTTCAAGAAGAAATCATGCATGTCAAAGACAGGTAGATGCAGTACACCAGTCAGGGCCAAGTTGGCCAGCAAATTAGCCCTGAACAACACACAGTCTGTTTGGACAATAAAATAACTTGATGACAATCATTGTCTGTTTAATGGTTTTTATTTATAAAAAGAAAGATGCATTGTCCAGGCACTTGTGCAGTGCCATTTTTATGTCATCCAACTTGTGTTGGGTCAATTGAATTAAATTAACAAAAAATCTCACTGTTCCTTTTTCTTTTCCAGTTCTGATATTAGTAGGTTCTGAAAGATTTTCTAACATCATCCTACAGCTTCAACTTAGAGTCTGACGTATGGCCGCTTCAAAATGCTGAGATTTGCCGAGAAAAAAGCATCATAATAAAGATACATGGTGTGCTTGTACTATCCGTGCAGCTTCAGACATAAAATCTCCTCATTATGACATACTTAATGTGGGCTCCTTCTGTTTTGTTAGGAGCCGAATCTTTTTCAAGGTCTGTTCCGAAACCAATGGCAAACCTGCTTTCTGACAACCCCAACACCCCCAGCACTATTAGCAACCAAGCATGTCATAGCCGGTGATGCAGTCTCTACTGACACATTCATAAATCTGCTAGTGGAAAGCCAAGACTTCACTTCCATCTCAAGCATTTTACAATCCAGGCAGAAGCACATCCACAAATTTATGCATGCCATGAATTTGTGTAACAGCAGTGAACCGGCAAGGTTTTCTTTTTCTTTTTTTTTCTTTTTTTTTTGGGCGTGCATTAAATGGGTGTTTGTGAAGTATAAGTCCCTGCTACACTAGCATGCTTAATTGTCATAACATCATTTTTCTGTCACATGGCATTCATGGCACAGGTGAGTGGCTCAAAAGAGAGCCAATAAGCAAAGATAGCTGCTTGAAAAATCTAATATTTCCAGGAGGCAAGCGGATTATTCTCAAAATAGGGTGACAAAAATGTCTAGATTTTTTTTTTAGCCATGAAAAAAGATTTCAACCAGTTGCTCCATTCAAAGCCAAAATTCAGCACAACACGCATACACTTTGCTTATTACACATAAAGGGAAATGCAGCAGCACACAAATATTTAAAAAAATTACATTCCGCCATGTAAATAGTGAACACACCATGGTGCGAACACAACTGTCTTTTAAAGGGGATAGGATATAAGACTTTGGTTTATTGCACGTTACGCCCAAAAAACACTCATTACTCATTAAGAGAATAGGGACAACCTGTTTAGGCCATGCGCCCGGGCACGCCGAACATTTTCCTCTTCGTTAAACTAGCAAAAGTGTATTTGGACACGCCCTGAGTGCACTTGTGTTTTATACCATGCACTTAGATCGTTAAAATAGGGCCCTTAGTCTGAGGGCACCTATTGTTGAGCAAGTAATGTAAATCCAAATTTCTCTAAATCTGTTCCAATGAAATCTAAATGTTGGATGGTTCAGAGTAAGTCAATTTTCATCAAAGTTTTATTTATGGATGATCTATTTATGTTTATTTTATAGAATTAAGTATAATTTATTGATTTCAGTCTGATCAGTCATGCATTTTGAGATTATATTTACAGCATTTCAGTAAATTTAACTGCCACTTAGGTGAACCACAAATGCAAAAATAAAAGACTCTAGAAATGAAATGTTAAGGATAACTCATGAACACCCTGAACCACCTGTGACTCACTTCTACACTTGCATCACATTGACCAGTTGATGCATGTGGATGAACCGGGTCACCCAGAGTGAGAAAGCAAATCAAATAAAGTAGTAATGATGAATGAATTGAATCTGCCAAAGGAAAAAATTACTTTGTTCAACAGCCAGAGATGGAGAGCACAGTCTACCTTCTGTACAGTCAAAACACAGAGATTTTTTTTTAGTGGAATGCTCTCGGTTACATTTATTTAGCTTACAAATTGAGCAGGGCCAAACCGTTCTTTGCCTTCCTCTGAACAGGTGAGCTCAGGCATTTAAATGTCTATTCATTAAAACATCTTTGAGCTCTTCACTGACACCTAAACAAGGAAAATGACCTCCATGCCTCAGATGTTAAAACAGTGCAGGTAGGTTCTACGAATACACAGATTAGTTCTGAGCAGATTATTCCAACTGAAGCACTCTTCACTTGTCATATCTACCGGTACTTAAATTTATGTACTGTGAACAGAGTTGCTAGAAAAATAGGAAGAATGCAGCTAAAAGCAGTTTAACGTTTCTTTTATGGATGGGGGATACGTTCCTCACACTCGCATGGCTGAAAGATTGTTTGCGTTTCATCTCCACGTCTCGTGGTAACTTCTTTTGGTTTCAAAATCCATTACAGACCTGACAAATCCGTTACGAACCCTTGGAGAATTTTTCATCTGCAAAAAAAAGTTTGAGAGACACATTATTTCTCCTTCTGACGGTTGAAGGATTATCATCAGGCGCTCAAAACGACAGTTGGGAAGTGTCACGCCGCAGATTCATGCAAAGAGCTTAACTGAAATGTAACAAACAACCATTTACAGCAGCTCTATTGAAATAGTAGACACCATCGCATTTGTCCTGCCAAGACCTGTCCCAACTACAACTGGTCTGAAGGGAATGTTTCTCCCTGTTTGATCCCCCGCAGGAGAGCGGAGCGAGAAAATGTGCGGTGACATGGTGGGAATTGAGTCAGGTTGTTTTGGGCGCCTATTGTGGTGATAATGCACAGCCCCGAAAAATGATCTCCAATGGAGACGGACGCACTGAGCCAAACAAGACAGGACAAATACTGGGCTAAATACACATCAGATGACAAAATAAGAGATATGTCCTGAAGAAAGGAAGTGACAAATGGAAAATTTCAGCCAAGTCCAACGTAAAACTGAAGATTAAGTAATTTCACAAAAGGAGAAGCATTTACTGACAAGAACTAAACAAACATCTGCTATTAGATGGCTTGTAGTAACGTTAATAGTGAATAAATTATAAATGTATTACATATATTTTTTTAAGTATATGGAGTATATGATATGCATTTAACATTCATAATTTGCTTTTTAATGCTATAAAGAAAATTAAATATAAACTATAACACTGCATTGTAAACCCTGAATGCCAAATGCAATAATTGATTCAAATTTAAGCTATTTTAATACATAAATGATTATGTTGAAACATTATATGTTATACATTTATATAAAAAGTAATTCATAAGGTTAATAAAACTATTTTTAAACTAGCATTACAGTAACTTGCATTACAGTACTAACTAATAAGTAATATACATTAGTATATTAAACTGGAATATTTAAAGTGTGCTAAATTGTAACAACAAATTTTGTACTTAATGCACTTTAAGTCTGACGGAAGATATACTTAAGTATATTTGATTGTGGAACTATTGCATGTATACTTCAGGGACACTTCAAAGTTCAAAGATCAAAGTTCAAAGATCATACAATCCTCATCAACAGTAACATTAAACACATTAAGAAATGTGCATTGTGAACAAGTAGTACTCTAAATTAAGTTTAACTAGAATATTTACACCAGTAAGTCTCAAGCAATATGTCAGTAAATATGCAGATTTAAACTATACTTAGTACGAATAAACGCATTTAAAAATATAACTTTTTTTTACTATGGAGGAAAGTCTCTTTCTGTGGAACTAAGAAGGTCAGCATGTAAGCCTCCATCCTTTTTTGCCATGTGCTGACCGAGTTGAATCCATTGCACACAAGTGAGGTATATTTCTGCACGCCTTTGTAAACCAAAGGTGTTCTGAGCTGTGCTTATCAATGGCCAATGAACAACAGTTCTGAGGACAGATAACAAAGGATGTCCCACCAGGGTTTAGATACAAGGATGGAGCATTGGTTTCCTCTCTGCTTTTGAAATTCAAAAGATCACATTTCAAAAGGAAGGGGTGAACAAAAGGGTAGGATGAGGTGGTCTTTAAAGCAGTGTGTCAGCAGGTGGAATGCAAGGGCAAGGATGGGTCATCGCTTCGCCACCACCGGCTATATGTCTGTTCCTGATCACAAAAAAGAGGACTAAATATAGATACGCAGATGATTCAAAACAGAAGAGTCATCCTCATGGCATACACCTTCACACAGGGAATTCATATTCTTGCTAAAACTGATCAGGCGTACACCTTATGACCTCTGACCTTTAGGGCTGGACAGGAAGACGAGTGTGTTTCATCAAAATAACAAGTGTGGACAAGGTGACCTGACTTTTAAACAGCAAAAGACACACACACATTTCCACTATTGTCCACCTTTGAGGTTAAGAGGCCTGAATTAATGAGCTACCTGGTTTGAATGCAAGCAATGGAGAGAGAGGTAATAAAAACTGGCCTACTGGTTTTCAAAATCCACAAAAGCAAGCAGTAAGTTTTTATTTGCTTTTAGCCCTGGTATCCACGTGTTGCTCTCATAAATGTATTTAGCAGCCACAAGTACATATACAACCACCAACATGAGGTTTGTGTTGACAGAACCCTTATGGAGACATAAAGCAAATAAAAAGATATTTGCTTTCCACATCAAACCCAAGATGGTAAGCTGAATCACATTATGTTATAATTTAAACAATGAGCAAACATGCCAACACCATCCAGCTATGATGCTTCTGCAGCATAAGAGAAACTGAAATACAACTGCTCTCTTGATTCATGTCCTGTAACAACTCACCTAATGAACAACACCTAAGAAAACCCAAGAGAATCCCTCAACAAAGCCACTGGAAGTGGTTCTCTGCGTGAGGCTAACAGACAAGCACCTGCGGAAGCGCCCATTCAAAAAGGGCAGTGAGAAAACCAACCTCCACGCTCATTACAAAGAGGGGTGGCAATATAAACATTTACCTTGCAGGGCTGGGTTCGAATGGAATCCCTGTGTGTCCACCATCGCAGCTACACACTCTCCCTCGTTCTCTCCCCCAGTGAGGTGGCTGACAGGAGAATTGGATATCTAATAGGTTCCCATGTAGCTCCGTCTCCCTCTCACGAGTTCGGCTCTAAGGAGGATTTCCTCTCATGTTGACAAATTAGCATAAGCTGCTTCCTGGCTCACCTGTACTCATCCTACTTGTTTGGCACCTCCTCCACCCCGCTGCGCTGCCTGCACCTGAAACTGGACACACCAGCTCCAAAATGTACTCTGTGGCATGTTGGAGCAATTACTTAATGTGAAAAACGATTTAATTACACCTCCTGGGATGCTACAACGCCCAAGCTCTTTATTGTTGAGATTTTAGACTGCCTGTGAAGTAATTGCAACTTTTAAATGGCAATTTTAAGACACGAAGACAAGAAATAACCATAAAACTAGAGCTTTTTGTCCCCTAAGGGGAATAGAAACCCCATTCTGACTTTATCTTTGCCTTGTAAGCAGATACGACAATGAAGCCAATGTGGAGTGGAACCCGATGGCATGAATCATCGACGTTCTGCTTTGTTTAGTCTTCAAATTTACTTTCATAAGGCTGATACAGTACAAATGATGACAAATGGCTCCGAGAGAACAATGACAATTAGAAAACAATCGTTTTGTTTATTTTTGTCATCATAAAAAATGTATGCGATTTTATGAATGATTAATGGATAAGACCAACAAATGACGTGATAGAACCGCAGTTGCTGTACTAAAAAAATAAATAAAACAAAGAAGAAAGAAGCTAGACCACTTAATTAATGTGATGCTCATTTGTTTGCTGAAAAAGGCAAACAAAACACACCATTATCAATCCTGTAATCTGTTACGATTACCTAAAAGAGATACAAACAATGCTCTACATGTCATTTCCCGCATTTCTAATTCTTAAATTGTCATGTAGTCTTGTATTTCCGTCTGTACATTGGAAGTCAATGGGGTCCAATGTTATTTGTGGACAATAATATGTATTTATTTTATTTTCCACAGAATAAAGAAAGTCTTTTTGGAACGACATGACGGTGAGTAAATATTCAGTATAATCCTAACAGACCAATCAGATAATTGGATCGAGTCAGTTAGAAATAACAAGGGTTCACAAAAAACAACGGGAGTCCAGTTTTAGTCATTATGTTGATTGCAGTTGAAATCAGCTTTCAGAAGAGATCAGATGTGCTAAAACATTAGCCACCATTTAAATCCAGACTCAAAACTCATCTGTTTAGCTGCGCATTTATTGAATGAGCACTGTGCTATGTCCAAAACTAATTGCTCTGTATTTTATATATAATCATTTTCTATTTTTAAGTTAATTTTAAATAAATATTTAAATCATTTTAAAGTTTTTGATTATTTTGTATGATTATTTTACTTCCTTTTAAGTAAAGCACTTTGAATTACCATTGTGTATGGAATGTGCTATGCTTTGCCTAACCTGACCAGGGTCTATGATGACAGGATTTTTATTTTAGGCCGAACCATCCCTTTAAGGCTGTGTGTTTAAATCAATGTCCATGGTTAAGTAGTAGACACTCACAAAAGTGTGACTCTTTGAAGACAACTCTTCCGATTGTCTTCGGTGGGCAGCCACAATTATGAATTGCAAAGTTGACATTCTGGTCCAGGCATGGCACAGCTCATTAGAGAGCAAGAAAGATGAATAGAAGACGTTCACCTCGAGTATCTGAGTCTAAACTGCATTTTGAGAGAAATATGGAAATCTTTTCATCTGCAGAATGCAAATCTTCTCGCCACCCAAATAAACAAGCCAGGCGTGAAGACTTTAACAAGAAGGTCCAAAGAGCGACCCCTGGGTCTAATGAGTGTGCAATGGCACCAGCTTCTTTCCTCAGCCCATCCGATAACTGCTCAGCCTCTGGAACATGCATCAGACCGATTGGTTACTCCAATCCATTATTTAATAAAGTGAAGAGGTTTCGGTTTACAAAACTGCTCGTTTTCAATATCCATCAGATTCCCAGGATAAATGTCCTTGCTCACTGCACATACACCTACAAGATGTTCTCAACATGAATAACATAACTGAATTACCACAGCAACATCCCAACTTACATGCATACCACTATTATGTTACACATTCAGAGAGTGCTGAGTAAAAAAAAAAAAAAAGACCAGCAAGCCCAACATTCAGGGCAATTGTTGTGGCTCCATTGTTCAAAACCTGATGGGAATCTCAGGGGCTGGCTGAATAGAGATGCTACTGCGGTCTCCTGTTACTTCCCATGGTTTCTAAGTGATGGGGTCTTGGCTCATGTTCACTGGCTTCTTCTTAATGTTTAGATGCACCTGATAATAACATCACCTGGACCTCCTCCTCGTCCTCATCCTCTAGGTCTTTGTATAACCCTAACTCATTGAAAATAAATCAATGGAAGCTTAGAGACTGCGACTCTTATTTCTGGCTGTGTCTGTAGTCCACTGAAAGAACACAAAAAGTGAATTCACCAAAGCCCAGTAATTATGATTAAGAGCTTACCAAACAAAATGGAGCAGGGGAAGAATGTTTTCTGCTAACTCATCCTTGCAACAGAGGATACTAAGTAGACAGTAGAAAAGGGTAATGCAACAGTTGTCGTGTGGCGCTGCGCCGCGTCAACTAAAGACTGTCTACAGTGGACGCGACAAAGAGACCATTGAAAATCATGTGAAATTTTCTTAGTATGCCATAAATAGAACGCAGAAGCATTTACTATCAGGGATTTGTGGTGTCACTCCGCATCACATCCTGTGTAAACAGAATCACTGATTATACTGAGTTCTATTGAGTGATCTATATATAATGAATCTTGTTTATAGATCAATGGTTCTATAGTATTTGTTTTTACACCAAGCCACGCCATTCACATCCAGTGTTAGGAATCATTAGTTGTTTTTCCTAATAAGGATTAACACTTCAGGCACACCCCCTATGCGCAAACTTTTGTCTAACTAACCCGAACTTTTGTCTCATATTTATATCATGCAATAAGCAATATCGCACGATCAGCGAGAGCAATATCAGACAAGTGCGGTTTCTGTCCTGAATATCTCAAGTTTAAAATGAACATTTCATTAAATAAAAAGTTAATATTGTTATATTTTAAACACAAAGTTTTGCATAGAAACACATTACCTTTAAAGCCACAGCAGAATTTTTCTGCATCTCCGAGCAGCACAGCATTGTTTAGTTTCTGAATGAATCAGAGTTTTGAACAAATCGTGTGAATCAATGATTCAAAGCCCTATTCACAAATAGGGCCCTTTACTTCATTCCTGAATGAATCAGCAATTCTTACCACCACCAGCTGGCAGATTTAGTTTCTTATTTACAGTATAATTTAATTCAGTGGTTCTCAAAACTGTCCTGGAGTACCCCCTGTCCTTCACATTTTGTATGTCTCCCTCAATTATCACACCTGATTCAACTAATCGGCTCATTAGTGGAAACAGCCAGACCTGTGACTAGGTGTTTCTCAATGTCAAGGAAGGATCCTCGGAAGCCAGTATTTCGAGGATGCTACGTCATCGACATCCGTCGAAGGACTGTTCCAATGTCGAGGATCCTCAGAATTTCAACCAAGGACTGAGTCCTTCGTTTGAAGAATATCCCATACACACGAAAGGATGCATATGGATCCTTCGTGCTCTTAAATCATCCACAATCCTATGCAGGCAGCTTTGCTATCTAATGTTATTTCGAAAATGCAAAAATGTCGGAGCGTTAACGTCTTTTATTTACGTTACCAAACATTTGTTACAGTATAACTGTAGTAAATATAAATAAAGTTTGACATTTAAATGCCAGTACAAATTACTACCGTATTGATATTGTAAATTATACAATTACAAATGGTTAACTGAACCGGACCTGTCATTTAACAATTGGTTGCGTCATCGGCATTTCTTTTATAAATAACTAGTTAAGTTGTCCAAAGTAATTTAATGATACCATTCACAGCGTTATTCAAACGGACCTTTTCACTGACGTAACAACGCAATTACGTGCACTTACTAGGCTGTTCCATTTACGTGTTCTCCGAATGTGAAGAGGAGTCTCGCCTAGCCTCTGAAGGAAGTGACTTGGAAGGATCAGTCCTGCCAAGGAAGTATCCTTGACATTGAGAAACGCCTATTGCTGGAAGTACTTCACTGAGAGGTTTTAGAACCCCTGATTTTTTTAAATAAAAATAATTATAATGATAATAATAAACACATTCAAGGGATAGTTCACCCCAATTTTTTTTAATTTTTTTTATTTTTTATTCTGACATCATTTACCCAAATCTGAATGATGTACTTTCTTTGGTGGAACATAAAAGAAGGTATTTTGACATGTCCCATATAAATGACACATATGGCCACCCTATTTATATGTGAACCTTGTTTGTTTTTGACAGTGTTAATGCAATCAGATGCAAAAGATAACTAAGTGTGTGTGTGTGCACTTCAAGTGTGCATTGTACAGTGCAGTGAGACGGAGGCACCAGAACTGCACCTGTGATAATATGATATTACCTCAAAAGCAGATCATGGAGACATTGCAATTTTCAACAAAATTAGCTAAAGCTGGTTTAACTGTTTTTGTTGTTGCTGTTGTTGTTTTCAGCATTAAATTCAAGAAGGCCTTCATTCCCACTTGTAAAGGTGGCGAATACATAGCTCTATAATTTTGTTATACCTGCACTATCACCTACATTCACATCAGGTGTTAAGGCAGCACATGGTTTTCTCTAGTATTTACCTCAAGCTGCTGCCATTAGCATGTTTGTTTTATGGCTAATGCTCTCAGCAGGAAGAGCAGGCGGGAAGCAGCACATCACCACCACAGTCACTTGTTACTCTGATAATCTGCTGTGATGGAATCACAGCACCAATCGATGTTTCAAGATGCTTACACTTAAAGACATGTGGACAATTAGGCCAGCAAGATTAGCATCTGCCATAACACTAACTTCACACATGAAGAGCCAGAGACACAAGAAAATGTCAATAAAGCAGGTTTGATTGTGATATATTATAAACAAAACCAAAAAACGCATTATAGAATTTCACTAAGAGAAAGAATAACTTGTTAGTGTACTTGATGTTCACTGGAGACTTTACAGATGCGCACTCCACCTCGGTGCCACCTCAGCAGCTGCGCTTGCTGTTTTCGTGTAGTGTTGCTTGCACTATTCTTTTTAAATATCCTGGTATTGCCGTCATTCATATACTTTTAATGATAGTCAACATTACAGCCCTGTGTGCAATGCAGCTCGCGGTCGCTGAACGTGTATGGGTTGATAATATAGAACTCTGAACAACTATGAGTATGTCAGATTGTATGGTGTTATTTTTTTGTCAAAAGTTATGAGCGTGTAAGACATGCTCACGATCACATAATGTTATTTCACACGCGCAAAAATGAACCTTCAGCTGGCATGATAAAAGTACTCGCACACAAATTCAACAACCGAGAGGTGTACATGTAGCTGCGAGCGAGCGCCTAGCATACTCTCATAGGTTAACTCTGCTTGTGCAGTGGAATCCTGCTCGCACGCAGCGGGCTTCTGCTCGCGGAGTGCTGTTTTTCTCGCGCAGTGGATTTCTGCTTGCTCAGCTGATTTCTGCTCCCTTGAGTCTACATGACTTTTGACAATTTGGGGCCGGAAAACCAAGGAGGGCACTGACCCTCTTATGATTGGTCACGTTCACACAGGGACATCCTTGTACCTTAATTGACAGCTCTTATTACAGGAAGCACAGAGTTGGGTTAAGTTACCACCGAAGAAGATTGGGAATTAATTAGAATGAGTTTCTAATATACATAAAATGTCTCTGCACGTATAAAATGCTGCGCAGATCATAGTTAAATCAATTACCATCGATGTATATATTTGCGAACAATGAAGCCTACATTTTATTAAGTAAGTTAACATTAACATTAACGTGCTTGAGTACTTTTATCATGCCAGCTGAAGGTTCATTTTTGCGCGTGTGAAATAACATAATGTGCTCGTGATCATGTCTTACACACTCATAACTTTTGACTAAAAAATAACGCCATAAGATGGTGTCACGTTCAGCAGTGGCAGCTCTTAAAGTAATAGCAGCCAAATAACCTAATAGCCCTGCTTTGATGTTCAGAGATGTGTCTGTTATTCAAAGAACAAAAGAAAAATTAGGAAATCAATAACTTTTTTAGCTTCAAGGATAAGTTAGAAGTCTAATAAATGTTAGTTCTCAATTATACTGTATATGTTTATATGTTGAATAGCTATAGTCAAGGGTTTAATATTAGTTTTTTTTTTCTCTCTCTCGCAGAGACATTACTAGTATTGGTATTAGTGTTACTTGCCTTCAGTCATAATGATGCCACTAAACTAATATTAAAATATTAACGGTAATGTTAGATGGGATTAATCACATTTAATCACGTATTAATTTCAGAAACCTGTGGGATTATTAGTTCATTTATTAATCGATTGACAGCACTAGTTTATATATAAATTGAGATTAATTAATGCAGTCAAGGATTATTGTCCATTGTCAGTTCACCCATAAAATAATAAATGCAACTGTTTGGTAAAGCGCTTCCACACATAGTGAGTCTTTGCTAACCATGCTTTGTCCACACAGTCATTTCCTATAGTGCAATTAAAGCTTGGTGAATTTAGTAATTTTTTTGTGATTTGTTAAATTACATGTTGCTTTGCCTGACTGGTAAAAAAAAAAGGAAGAAATCACATCAACTGACTATATCTTGCATTATATGATGGCAGACTGGTTCAGCATCACTGATTACAGTCTACAGAACTGCATAAAACATGTTTTCATGGCAGACTATCTGTAGATTTTTTTTGTTGTTGTTGCACAGTTCACTCTATATCCACCTTATTTTGCAGTGCAGACGTACTTAAAGCCTCATACATTCAAGTCACAGATGGCCACAACCACTCTTAAGTCAAAAATAAGGAGGAAAGATATATTTCAGACAAAAAATAAATAAACCATCTGTGATGGCTGCTATCTGCGATTGCTATGCGTTTAGATTTTTACACTAGTAGCCACATTTTGTACACATTAAACAACTGTTTTGCATTTAAGGTAGTGAAGAAGAAAAAAAAGAGACAAGACTGCAGTACTTCTCCTGATCACACATGATCTCTAACAGGGCTGAATGAGTAAAAGCCTCTAGTAAATCGACCTTTCACTGTCTCCAATAGAACTTAGTTAAGGTAGTGCCATTTTTAATATTTGACAGGAATGAAAACTAGGCTGTGAGGATAGAAGTACAGTGCGTTCAGTACAGTTGACAGTTTGTACCATTTGTTCAGCTAATAAAAGTTCTTTCAGAATAGTTGACAAAAACTCCATATCAGTTTTGTAAGTTGTGAGCTGTAAAATTACACAATCCAGAATCTTTATTTATATAGTGAGTGCCACTGTAAATACTTTTAATCTAACCCTCACAGCCTCATTTTCATTCATGTTAAATTAAAAAGTGCATATTCTAACCTATACTGTAATTAAGATCTACTCACATACAAATAGGACCATTTCATCCCCCAAGATCATATGATAAATTCAACCAAAACAATGCCTGAAGATTAAAATTTGAATGGAAAAAATACTTATCATTTGTATTTAGGCCCCGTTTGACACAAATTTGGTACCAATCAAATGAGCTGTAATGTAAACGAAAGCTAGCTATTTAAAAGAAGGTACAATCTCTCAATATTTCCTGCCTAAATATACAGTTTCAATGGGAAATATGTCAACCAAGGAATGAAATTTGCATTCATTTAACAGCAGGCAAAAGTAGTCTCTCTCCTTCACCCACTGTCGATGCCTCCATCTGAGGTTCTGCATTTGCATGACTGGGGTTATTGCACTTGACTCACCCCATTGATTAATATATCTATCAATCTAATCTATTTCCAGTATTTCCATAATGTTTGCAGAGAACTTAACATGATGTCCAAATCCAGGGTTACCATAATGTATTAATCTGAACAGGAAAAAAACATAACCATGACAACAATCCCCCATCAAATAAATTACAAGCAAACAGTACAAATATATCCTTTACATGACTATACATAGTAAATAAACTTTACAAGTATAACAGATTATTAACAGGAGGCTTGTACAGTAGCAAAAAAAAAATAATATTAAAAAGTAAACACTACAAATATGAGTATTTCTGTCTTGTTTTCCATAACAAAAATAATAATAATAATAATATATATATATATATATATATATATATATATATATATATATATATATATATATATATATATATATATATATATATATTAGTCTTAAATCAAATACATTTACATAAGAAGTAATATGACACATTAAGACATATTAAGTCTTGTTTTCTTAAAAATGTATAAGAATAAAATGTGTTCGTCTTTAAACAAATATCTGTCAATGGAGTAAAATAATTTTGTTTAACCTTTGAATTGTTTATATTTGTATTTTAAACAAATGTAATTCTCATAAAAAAAAAATTGCAAGAAAACAAGACTTAACATTTTGTCAGTTTGTTTCAAAAGGACATTTATTCTGATTTAAGAATGTTTGCATTGGAAAACTAAGACACTAAAACTTGGAAAAATTAAGACACTAAAACTGTTTTTGTTGCAGTGTAGATAGATGTTGTCTAGAATATGATGGAATGAGCACTGGGCTCTTTATTTAAAAAAAAAAAACAGAGAAACCTGACCTCTCCAATTGTATTTTGAATACAAAATGACAAAAAAATATGTTTTTCATACACTACATCCACAACTCTTCTCCCTACCCAGAACCCCCAGAGTAAACTCTGTTTCTATTTGAGTAACAGGACCTACTTTCGAAGTATCAGGAGCCCTGTTTGACAGCACATTAAAAACAGAATTTCTACAACTGAACCTAACAGAACAGCTAAAAGACTCAAAGTAACAAGAACATGAGTGCTTGAAAAATAAGTTGGAACCACCAGCACGCTTTTCTCCTGACAAATGTGTCTTATCCAAAATTCTAGAGAGGAATATAGAGCCGGTGCATTCTTTTCTGAGGTAGCCTTCCGTTTCAGCGATGGCTTGAAGATAAGAAGGATGGCATGAATTCAGAGCAGTATGGATTCACTTTGTAGTTCAGTGGTGACTGTAGAGGTAACTTAAAACAGCAGCCTGCCCTGTCACCTCAGTCCTTTCCCTTCTATCCTCTGCTCACAGATCTTGCTTTCACGCTACAGTAGACTGCCTGCCCCCTCAAAACTAATATCAAAACCCTCTGAATTAATCACTTCTCTCAGTCTTGGCTTTATAATGAGTCTCAGTGGGAATTATAAACGGAGTTGTATTGGGTCTCTGAAATGTTCTTGACGTCCATTGTGTTTTTCTGCAACAATCGACAGCAGCGCTCAAATATCACCAAACTCCTCAGCACTCTTGTAAATGTCAATAACAATTCATATATTTAGGATACCTGACATTTCATAACAGTGGGGTAATACAAACTAAATAACTAATTGTAATGACCAAACACTAGATCAATTTCGCAATCAATTTGTCCAGGTTTGCCAAGGCACTAGCTAAAAATTAGTGCGAAATTAAACGTGTTTGTAAAATATCCACTTTCAAATTACTTTACATTCATTTAAAACTTTATCTTGGGTTGGTCAGCTAAGTACCACTAACTACATTTATCCTAGGGTTGGCCAATTTATGGGTAGACATGATAAACTGCTAGAAATCTGCAACCCGTAGAGATTTTGGACTATTGTCTCTATTGTGGTTACACACTCACATGACATTGCTATGTTTTGCTATCTTTGTGTTATGTGGTCACGAAAACGTATATTTTGCTTGCATTTCTAAGCATTGTGGGTTAAAAAATTACTTCAAGCCATAATAACTCATTTTAATATATGCAGAGAGAGTTATTTTTGCCGCTTTATAGTACTTGAAAGATTAAATAGACACACTTTTTTGTCAAAATTACCCTCTTTGCAGTTATCCTTGTAAAGATAGTAATTTATATCTTAAGTGAAAGCAAACAGCTGAGAAAGAAAACATGTTACAGTATATTTGATCCGAGCAGCTCTTAAAGTGACAGCAGTCTAATCTTCCTGCTGTCTATCATTCATGTTAATCAAACATAAGAAGATTTACATAGTAATTCACATAGTGAGGAATATGTAACGTTTTTGTAAATTGATTACTTTATGCAATGCATGTCGCATTTCTTATTTATTGGTTCAACTGTAGTTTTGTTGTCATATTGTTTGTAGTTATTATAATTTTTTTCTAAATCACTGACTATTTATGTACTTGTTTTCAGTGAGATTGAGCTTGAGTTTTTTTTTTTTTTTTGTGATATCGATATTTTTGTGATTTAACCACTGTTTCCTGTGAGAGTAGCCTACAATGCCGTTGTCTGTTTCTATAAAGTGGGGCAGTTACAACTTTGCAAAGACACTCTGGCGCTTCTGACTCTCTGAGTATAAAGTACATTTACATATTTAAAGAATTTGCCACAGATGATTCAAACACTAGTTTTAAGCAGTGTATAGAAGCACTTGTTGTTTGTCCTTTCTCCAATCACAAATGTAGACATGGTTTTATGTTTATGAGGCGTGATACGCAACACAAAATGTAAAAAGACATTATAAGTCATTATAATTAATAATTATGTCCCCACTGGATGCAATAAAATGCCTCATTTAGAATTGTCATCACAGTATGTTAAGGCAGCGTTTCCCAATTCCAGTCCTCTTATCATGTACGATGTTTCTTCTATTCGACTGCAGTGTTAATTTTGACACGAAATTTTAATTTAGTTTTAGTCTTAGTCTTTTGACTATAATTCTTTTTAGTTTTAGTCAAGTTTTAGTCATCTGATTTGTTTTAATTTTAGTCTTATTTTAGTCGACTAATATTGCTTGGTATTTTAGTCGACTAAAATAAGACTAAAATCAATAACAGATTTACTAGACAATTTTTTACAGCTGGTATAGGAAACAAACTTAACCAAAATATATAAAACACAAATTCAACTTTATTTCAACACAACTGTGTCTTTATTTCGATTCAAAAGCTTTTATGCAGCAACAAACACTGTCATAATAATGTAAACAATAACTAGCTGCCAATTGACCATCAATAAAAGAAAAATAAAGTTAGGTCCAGGACCTTAAAGCTTACAGCTGAGCTGGACAATAAGTGCATACATTTAAAATAAATATTTAATAAGTTGGGTGGATAAAAAAAGTAACAAGATTTTATAAGGTATTCATTTGTCTTGCAATATTGTATGTTTTAAATACTACAATATTGCTAGATTAGTATGTATAATGATAGGATGTGAACATTCACGTTTCACATGACTAATATAGAAATATTTGTGATATTGTCGACAAGTAGAACATTATAAAATATACTAAACATTAGTATTAATCAAATGTATGTATCATAATAATACGTATTAGTATTGTGCTCTCATCTAACTTGAAGAAGGGGCTATATTACAGTACTTTTCAGTTCATAATATTTAAAGCTACAACATCTATGCACTGCAGTCTTCCAATTTTGCTTAGCTCAATAAACAAAAGAACATCGTTGTGAAATTACATTTGAGAAAATGTCCAGGTGGCTCGTCTGTAAATGTCTTTTCAAATTGGTTGTGTTCTTGCCACGAATGATCGCTCCGCGTGCTTTGTTTTGTTTTGTTCGTCGTCAAACGTGAAGTGAGCTGTGGACATTTTGTCGCTCTTTTAGACATCACCTCTTCGAATGCCGACTTCCCGGGAGCTCATTTAAAAACTGAAAACCTTCGCTTCACGTCTCAATAAGTCAGGCTCGGATTGGTTCTCTTCTCTCATGCAGTCTCGCCTGTTGCGTTTTGCCGGTTCTTATGTTCATTCCTCGCATCTCTCCCGTCTGCAGATTTGATTTTCGTCACAGTCTATTTTCGTCTCGTCCTTTATTCGTTGACGATAATGTCAATCAATTTAGTCATAGTTTTAGTCTCCATCAGTGCCTTCTATTTTAGTTTTCGTTTCGTTTTCGTCCGCAAAAATATATTTGTGACGAAAATAATGACGAAAATATTTAGTCAACGAAATTAACACTGTTCGACTGTAAGTGCCCTTCAAATTGGACATTACCGGATTTCTGCCATGATTTTAGTTCAAAACGAGTGACTAGTTTTGAACTGGAATCATGGCAGAAATCCGGTAATGTCCACTTTTCAGGGTACTTATGGTCAAATGTCATTTAAAGGTCATTAAAGTGTGCAAGGTGTGAATTCAAATAGTATTTATTTACAGAGGTATATGATGTGACACACGTCTGTGTGTGAAGACGCTGCAGGCAGCAGTGCAGCGCAAATCCATGATTAAATGTTTGGAAGTGAAGTAAACTTCAACAGATTTTACCTGCTCAGGGAGAAGGAAGCAAGGAACACGATTCAGGGATCATATCAATTGGAACACAGTTCATGCATGTAGATCTCTTCTACTGAGCTGGTTAAATGAATCAAGTGTGTTAACTAAGAGAGACATGCAAAATATGTAGAGCAAGGGGGCGCGAGGACTGGGATTGGGAACCGCTGTGGAAAGTGGCGTAACATTTGCGTCCCACACTTGAGGCATTCTGCCAATCGCAACGCACTGGATAGCTGGCCAATCAGAGCACACCTCACTTTTCAGAATGATGAGCTTTGTAAAAATCAAAAGTTTCAGAAAGGCAGGGCATAGAGGAGAAACAATAATGTACAGTTTGTTGGAAATAATGTGTTTTTTTTTTTACCTTAAACTGCATTAACACATTGCATTAACACAAAATAATGTTCTTTTTAGCAATGTCATATGACCCCCTTTAAGACTTGACCTTTACTGTTTAGTAAATCCTGTTATCAGTTTTATTATGCACAATATGTCTCTACTTTTTCTTTGCACCTGCACATCCCTCAGCTTAGAAAATACATTTTCATGACCTTATTTTTAAAAATGATCACATCCTATCATCTGCTCCAACAGAAACAACAAAACAGACCTCAAACCAATTTGATAAAATACATCTGCAAATGTCTAAATGACGAAACAAATCTGAAACAACGACAACAAAAACACGTTCATAATTCTATGTTATCTACAGTATATATATATATCCCTTTAACCTATTGACGTCAATAACACGTATTTTCACTTGTTTTCTCCCTTTCTGAGGAGAAAGGATGTGCAATACTTGATTAATCCTGGATGCTATCTGGGGAGAATGACTTGTAAATGGTAAGCAACATTATCAATCCTGAGATGGAAGCTTGTGATTTATCACAATGTGTTTCCATTAAAAAGCCCCACGAGAGCAGCTCTTGTGTCCAGCATTTTTTCGATCAATACCTGTGGCATGGATAGCCTTCTGTGCAGCTCTGCAAAGATGCATTAAGGCATGCTTAGATGTAAAATAAAAGAGTAAAAATAAAACTAACTCAAACAGAGCTTCATTGAAAAGTAGCCACAAAGACAGAAACACTGACCAACAGGATACTTTTGTACGAGTTAAATAAACCAACACCAGTCAGGAATGCATCAGAACCATTTAGAAGTTAGTTTAGTTAAAATAGTGAGGGTCATTTCTGCATATTACTTTGCTGGACATCTTTATGAGTGACTCACTGATTCATACACTCAACCAGTTCAAAATGAGGGAATTGATTTTCTCATCCGATTTGTTCAAAAACTCTGATTCACTCAAGCTTGTGATTGTGCGAGAACCAACGACTGATTGTTCTTTGTTTGGAAAAATTTCCGTTGGTGAAGCAAAGTACACAAAGTAATCAACAATAATGGGTCTCAAACATAAGTTACATTAAAGTTACCTGTTGTACAAAACCAATGTCACATGACTGCTTATGCCAGAAAAAGTGATATTTTTAAAATTTGATTGGTAAAAATATTTGGAGTCTGTTTTTTTCTTTGTCTTTCAGTTCCAGTATGAGAAATAACAAGCTATTTGTAGGAGAGAATATTTTAGTTAAAAAAAGAAGGGGAAAAGCTCTGCTCTGACTCATAACTATTTTAGATCTCTCTTAGACCTCATTATTAATAAAGAACATTTCCTAACAATATACTAGTCAAAAATGCAGACAATCCCCGGAAAGCTTATTGCATATATTCGGAGGCACAAATGTATAACATAAAATAATAATTGTTATTAGGGTAGGGAGTTGCTTATTGGATTACTGATATAGCTTAAAGTGTTCGTCTAAAACAAAAGGAGTTTTTAGAGAGCAGGGTTCGGGGTGACACAATAAAAAGTGCCAGAAGATAATCTCTTTAATCATAGTCTAAACAGCCCCAGTGGCTGCACAGTTTCTTATTCTCCTTTATCTTACACTTATTTTCCCCTGAATAGTGGTTGCTTGTCCTACATAACAGTCATGGGCAGCAAATCCTCTTAGCATCTAATCATTGGCTTTATTCATAAAGGAAGCTCTTGATGTATTGACAGAACTGAATGCCCCAATCTCACTTGTGCTACCAGCTGGACTCCTCATTCTTATATCTCCAGCCTACAGAATGATGCTTCAGCAGGACAATACAATTCATGCCATTCAAACACCAGTATAGAGAGTTATTGGTTATGAAACACAACAAAGAGGAAACACACATACTAAACATTACATTTTCTTCATAAGAAATGGGGCAACTGGATAGTGTAGGATGGGTGCTATGGCCATATCAGTCGATATCAATAATTATCACAATGAATTTCAAATCTTTATTTCTTCTTTATTGCAAGTTTAATGGCAGGTTTGATTTTTTTTTCTTTACACATTTCCAGTTGTATAACTGGATATCTAAACTATTGAATTAATTAATATATTTCTAATGAGTGATATTGTTTAAAATCATAAAACAGGTTTGTTTTGCCTGACTGACACATTTTGCAGTGCAGGCTGCAATGCTAATACTATTATTTTCTTAGAAATGCACATTAGTAGCTTTTGACAGTATACATTTAGTACAAATGCAAATACACTGTAGCTTAATCACAAAAATACTGCAATTATCCATTACTCTTTTAATACATATCTACAGTGTTTTAATCATATAATAAAGTTCAATATAAATATATCCCACATTTGTGCTAAAATAGCATGGTGCAGTTAGTGTTACAACAGTAAATCCATTGTAAATGATAGTATCGTGTCATACAGTGTTTGTCAGCACTGTTTCATCTAAATCACAGAGCAATTTCTGTTCTTTGCTGAACTGAAGTGCTTCAGACTGGATCCCAGTGCTGTTTAGGGCTCACGTGACTGAGACTCATCACTGAGTAAATGCAGCTGCGTTGGCTGCATCTGAAAACTTAGGCAGGTGACTTGCTGTCTTGATGTCTAATCAGGCAATATCTTTGCAGGCAGTGTTTTTTCCCCCGAAGCCACCTCATGAAACGGATTTCGTGTAATGGTTTAATGATCGAGAGCAAAATATAAAGAGCTTTGGTGATAACTAAGTGGATATTTAATTACTGCAATATTAATTTCTCACTAGAAATGACATAAAAAGTGTAAAACGTTGACCAGAAACATACATTTACATACAAACTGACCACCGACTGCAACTTTCAGACGCCATTTTTTATTTTCTGGCTGAACAGTCAGAGAATGGAACGCACAGGATTGTGGGATATCAAATGCAGCGAAGGATACATCTATGCTGTTTTCAAATCCGGCCAGATGAAGGCATCTCAGGAGACAGGAAATAAAGCTAACATTGAATTCGGACATGCCTTGATGCCTTCCTATCTTGGAATGCGTTCTTAGAAGGCATACTTTTTTCAGTTTTCGGATGCAGCCTCTGCCGAGTGTAAAAATAGTCTGTGTGGCACGGTTCAAATGAGTAGCACTGTTTCGTTCCCTTTTTGGTGCATAAACATTATATTGAACATTAATCGAAGTGTTCATATTGTGGAAGAATCCTCGTTTTATCGATTTTCTTCTTTATCGAGTTTTACTATTTTTGTTAGTGAAATGGCAAAAACGTAATGGTGCTACTGTTTTGTAATTAAGACATTAACATATGTGCAAAAAATCCAACAGCATAAACTATGTTTGAAAAAAAATTGTTTAGTTACTATTTTTCATTCACAAATTTATTTCAGTCATTTCATTGTCATTGACAGCAGGGCTTTATTGCGATATTGGAAAAATAAGTTGCTGTCACATTAATTACCCCTTGTTAGTCTATCATCAGACTGTGCTCATTAATTAAGTGATCAGTCTCTGAACAGGTTGCAATGCAACAGTCTAATGTGGAAGTGAGCCATTATTAACAGCTGCAGCACACAAACGTGCGCTATCTCTAAGGGATTTTCAAGGTTGCAACTCAAACACTAGAGCTTTGAGCCCTGCTTATCAGGCACTTTTGCTCAAAACCAACTATATATGAGGACAAGCATTTGTTTAAATGAGAAACCCCACATCATCTTTTTAACAGAACAGCTTCAGTATGCTTTTTTTGTACAGCTATTTTTAAGTCTACTCAAGGGATGCATCTAATCACCGGTGTCCCTCAACAGTCTGTATCTAATCTGAGGAGCTAAATATAAAAGACTGTTATATAGACTGGGGACTGTTGAAACACTATCAGTTTAACCAATTGGAAATTAACATCACAATCATTCATTTGGGAAAGTGAGGTGACAAATTATAGAAACAAAAAACAATTACTAAGCAAGTAAGACAAGACTTTTTTTGTGTGTGTATGTGTGCTCGTGTTAATTGATTTTTAGAACAATTAGTTTCTGTTTTTAAATTGGATTGGCTTCAGATTAGGAATTACTTTTTAAAAATTCCATCCCGTCCCAAAACTAGAAGAATGATTGCCGTTCCCGCCCACTCAAGGATTGTATATTTTTTGGCTGGAATCTGTCAGTTACAGTAAAAGAAAGAAAATGCAGTAAGCTACAGATCACAGCATGCCAACTTTAGTAAAATAAAACATTTTAAAATGTGTATATATATATATAAAAGCAGATTATAGAGACATTTTTATTATCCATTATCAAAAATCTTCATATCGCACACGCCTATTTTATAGTTTATTATATAAAAGGCAGGCTATATTTGTGTATAAAGTTGGGGATCCAAGTGTATTCCTGGTCCCGCCCACTCCCGCTGACATTTTTTCCCATCCCGACCCATTCCCGTGATTAATAGTGATTTTGTTCCCAATCCCGTGGGATTGAAAAAATGTCAGCCTCTAACGCAGAAGCAGCTAACCAAAATTTTATGAAAATTATATTTCTACCAAGTAACATTTGTGACCCTGGAACACAAAACCAGTCATAAGGGACATTTCTACATCACCTGACTGAATAAATTATCTTTCCATACATGTATGGTTTGTAAAGATCTGACAATATTTGGCCGAGATACAACTTTTTGAAAATCTGGAATCTGATGATGTTCTAACATTTTAAGAACATTATTAAAACCAGATCACTTTAAATGAATGGTATTACTGCAACTGGAAAACATTCATTCATAACAACCTAGCCAGAATGTTAGCCTAGGTTTTTAGAGCATTGCCGTTAACTGGGATAAATAAGTGGCAAACTTGTATATATAAATATATATAGACTTTTGAGACACACAGCACAAAAAGACTCTGAGTTACGGTGAAACCTAATATGTTACACTTGTTCAGGCATCCAGTTAAGAAATCTAAGCAAGGAGGCAGTAAAAAGTCACTTCTGTCACCTATGTCAGAAGCTGCTGTATTATTTGTGTGCTAGGCCTGATAAGGGGCTGCAGGAGTGGTGTCTGGCGATCCCACCTGTAGACTGATGCTCTCTGTTCATCACTTGAAATGTCATGTGAATTATAATGCAAAGCTAGCATTTGTCACAAAGACCACTGAGCAGATAACTCAGCTTGTCATATATAAAGGGAAAAAAAGTAAGCTTTGAGAGAATATCTCCCCATGGTGCGCTACAGTTGTCCTGATACCTGGAGAATAAATTCTGAAAAAGTTCATTGTCCATGTCAGTATTTTATGAGACAGGACAATAACATCAGGACACCACGTGTCTCTGCCAATGACTCAAACTCTATCCAAAATTAATTCTACAGCATGACAGTACTAAATCAAGACCAAACAAGCATACTGATGAGTTCTTAAGGTTATTGGTGAAGAATGTATTTTAATTTAAAAAATAATTTGATACCAAAGAGCTGTGAAAGCTGCAAGACTTGGATCACTGTTACTGCCACAGTATACTTTCATTTACTACACCATTGAAAATATGAACTTTAAGAAGTGTTGTTTCAACATGCAGACTGTAAAAGCAGGTGTTACAGTATGTTAAATGTTACTTAACTGTTAATTAATTAATGCATTTACATTGTTGTTGATATAGCACAACAAACTAGATTTACATTTCCTGAACGAAGTGACTGAAAGGCAGCACAAGATAAAAGAACAGATGTAAAAAAGAAAAATTCCAACCACAATTCAGAATGCAAATACTGCCAAACTGAATGGCAGATGCTCTATCAATATTTGATTTAATTTGCACTTTTACATTTATTTTGTTTTGTTCATAAAATCCAATAATTACGGAGCCCCACACATGACATGCAGAAAAAAAATAGTGGGCTAAATCATGCTCACGATTTACCAAGTCATTCCCTCAATGTACTAAAACGTGCACAGGATTATAATTGCGTTCCCTCGTTTTACTATTTCGTTCACTAGATTTATAAATCGTGCGCACAATTTAGCAAATTCGAGGGAACGCAATAGTAATTGTGCGCACGTTTTAGTACATTGAGGAAACGAATTAGTAAAACGCAAGCATGATTGATTTATTTTTTCTTGCATGTCATGTGCGGGGCTCCGTAAATAATACATATTCCTTAAATTAAATTATCTTATTCAATTATCTGAATAATAGTTGCATGGTGCCAAAAAAAAGGGAAGCAGAAATAGCATTACCGTCAGTTTATAACTTTGACTCTAGCATAAAGTCATTTTACTTAAGTCAGACAGTTCAAAAACATTTTACAAAATCTTACCGACCTCAAACTTGTGATTGCTTATAAAAATTATGTGGAAAACAGAAATAATAAACTAATATACTGATATCAGTTTATTGCTATATACTAGAAAATATAAATGTGTACTTGACCCTCAGACCCTCAGTAAAGTGGTTTAGTTACTACAAAGCTACTAATGCATTGTATCAGCAGAACAAAATGAAAGATTGTTCCCTAACCATCAGCACCCAAAAGAGCTTAACCAGTCTTAACCAGTGGCACAAGTTTGGTGTGGGACAGGGGAGTGTTTGTGCTTTACTATACAATTACATGCAATTACAGACTTTAAGAAAAGAATATAAATGCATTATAACATTATCAAAAATAAAATTATTTTATATGACCTGTGCGCTATATTTCAAGCATTTTGAAGCCATATTCAAGTTTTGTATGAGGATCAAACAAAATTGACATTGTTATTCATTCATACATTTTCTCCTCCAGTTGACTATTAACCACTACAACGGGATAATAAAGTCAGTGAGCTGAAGATGTGAATCAGAGCCTTCCATTTTTGGAATAAACCATTGAAAAGGTCTGAATCAAAGAGTGATTCATTTATGAAATTGACAACAGTACTTTTCTCATGAACCCCACAACTATGCCAAGGACAGCTTGGTAAGATTTTTAGCAAATAATAACATACATTTTGCTCTTTTATGGAACATAAGATTTTTTATGTTTTGTGTCTTTTTTTAAGCCTGAAAGCTTCAAGTCACCATTCATTGTAACTGCATGCATGAAAGAGCAGGAAAAACTTTGCATTTTCTCTTTGCATTCCACAGTAGAAAGGAGCATATTTGGTTTTGGATCAACATAAAGAGGTGAAATAATAATACTAATAATAATAATAATAATAATAAAATGTTATTTAAAACCATTTGATTAATTATCAAAATAATTTAATCCATATAAGGTATCTCATGCAACAAAGAAAATCGGTTACATCTTAAACTTTTAGAGTATCTCAAGTATGACTTTTATAAAACAGAACAGAGGAACTGAAGTTCAAAGTAGCTAATTTTTAAGGGAGTTATTACCTCCAGAGCCACAGCTGTCAATAATCAATCAAGAGCTTCAGAATGGCTTCTACATGCATCTTAAAATCTCTCCAAACAAGCTGTGAAATGCACCTTTAACAAAGGAACAGTCAGACTAATGGAACTTTATATGGACCCTCTATTTATCGAGCGAGTCAAGCTGTTGTAAAGGGCTCCATGATGGACCCAATTTTGGTGAAAAACCTCTTGAGACAAACTTCCACAAACCCAAGCTTTGAAATGCTTTTGTTGTGTGATCTATGGAACAGACCATGCCAAGCTGGCTCTGGGGAGAACAGATTGGGCGTCCATGTTCGAACAATGTCTAGAGGAGATGGAATTAGTCTCTAATTCACTCTACCCCATTCAACCTTCTGCTCCAGCTCGGCAGGCGGGGAAAGGTCACAACAGGTGTCCTGTGCCGTCCCCTTTTAAGAGTGCTTGGCTGTGTTCCATGGTTACCCAAGTGAATGCCACGCACCATTTCAACTCTTTGAGCAAACACTGCAGGTCTTTTTCTTTACAGCTTTTGTCCAGTTCCCCTGTCCAACCAGGGTCAGAGCAGGGCAGTAAGTGTCCCGAGTGGCCACTATTTTTCACACTAAGGAACTTTGTGCCTGGTGGTCCTGGTTTGGACATACAGGTACGTGACAATATATTACTATCTGTATATGACTGCAGTCAACTGGAATTTAGTTAGTTATACTGTAGCTTTTACAATTTGAATGTACAGAATTTACCATTATTCTGTGTAACGTTTTAAGGGATGGTTGGAATATTTTCAGAGCTCTGTCTTAGATTAAAAGGGAAGAAGATTGTCTCTGTGTGATGTGTTGCTCTTGATGTCTTGTGACAAGCATTGAATTGAGTATTAAGTCCTGACCACACTAACGTCTCAAATTTGTATCATTTCATGTCAAGTGGTTTTATTGCCTGTCATCTCATTAATTGCAGGATTGAAATACAGTTTATCTAGAGCCACAGTGCAAAATGTAACAATGACAGCTAGTTATAAGATGCTACAATAAAGGCAAAAAAACATATACACAAGGGATAATAATGAAGAATAATAAACAAAATGCTTTCGGTCGACGAAAATGGATAGTGTTGTTGTCGATTGGCTGCAAGCTCATTGTGTGCTGTAAAATGTTTGGTGCTGATATGTGTGTCATGAATTATTTTTTCGGTTACATTTAAAACCATGCATACCAGTTATTTGCCAGAATATTTTAAAATGGCGACTGCAGGCAGTACGCAATATAAAAGAAATTCGAAGCCAAATAATATTTTATTAAGGACATCGCAGTTATATCATTATAGCATCATAATCATTTCAAATGTTCGCTTATTTTGCTGTTGTTCCGTTACGCAAAAAATATCACAACAAAAATATATACAGCACACCGGAATGAAAAACCCCGAAAACCGCCGTTTTCTTATTTAATGATTTGAATGTTATGAGAGACGTATATCAGGAGTATATGAATAGTAAACATTATCTATATGTGCAAATCTTTTAAAATTGTGTCGAACTAACATGTTTTGTGATAAGATTGCCTTGCAGAAGATGTTATCGATTGGTCGTCAGGAGCTGCGTGAGAATTTAATACGCATGGATTGACGGAAAAGCTTAGCAATCATATCGCATGTTGGCACAAAGGGAAAATATCACCACTCACTACAGCAGTGTGATCCTCTGCAACCAGCAGGTACCGACACGGCCATTCAAGAAATCCGTCATCCAAAGGAAGATAGCAAGGATTTTTAGGATATTAGGGTTAAATGGTGCTCCTAACAGCGAGCAACATTGCTTCAACATTTCCGAAGACGCGATTCACCGCAAGGGTTAAAAACCGTACTACGCTTACACTCCTATCAGCATGCCACGCCATTTTCCTGCTTTATTTCCCCCCGCTTCCATGCTTCCTGCTCCGCCGTCCCCTCCTGAACGCTGATCAGGGAGGTATTTTCAGCCAGAAGATGAGATGCAGAACACATAAAAGCAACACAAATAAAAGGTCATTGTCTGAGGGCTTACCGGAGCCGAGGCAGGAAAGGGCCCGAACCAGTCAGTAACTATCGACCACGTGCTGGTGCTGGACCTGGAAGACAGAGAACAACAAAGACAGTTTGTGACAAAGCTGACACGCTGTAGTCTTGGAAGAGTAAAATCAATTGTGACATTTTTCATTTATTTGTAAATGCCTCTTTGGCGGCAGACTCACTCGAAACGACAGTCTGGCTCTTACGGAATAGGAGAGGTGAGAGTAAAATAGAAGAATCCTGACAGTTGCCTTAATGAGATTCCGCATTAGGGCCGCGCTCACACACTTTTCTCCCAGCCAGGAGCACGCCCTTCACTTTCAATCTCACACACAAGTAATTTGGAAAACATTAACCCTATAAAAAACTAAATCCAGACAGCGTTGCTGACACTTTTCTCACCGTCCCGGATTTAATGTGAGACAAGAGCCTTAAACAGTTTGCATCCATGTTGATGAACAGAAATAGATGCATGTGTGGATATCAAATCAAACATTTGCAAAGTATATTTGATTTTAAAAGTTGATGTAAAAGTCAGGCATATTTCTGACAGAATTGGGTTTGTTATTCCAGGCATACAGACACAGAATAACTTTAATATTAGTATGTATTATTACCTTCCCGCAAATACAAAAGCTGTATACTGAATTTCTTCATGTGAAACTTTATATATAAAAACTTTTTTATAGGAACTTTACAATAAAAGCTTACATATACAAATACTCTACCAAATCTGCTCACAGCATAACTGACCTATTTTACTAAAGTAGTTTATTGTTAACAGGTATAAGGTTTAACAAGCACTACACTTTTTATGTCAAAAAACTATATAGGATTGGTGGCAGTATGTAGTAAATATAATCAGCAATAATAAACACTGTAAATCTATTAATGAAAAATATCGATTCTTAGAATTCAAATGATAGATATCTATCATTTGTGTAAATAAAAATATTGGCATTCACCAAATAAACAAATAACACCTCCTGCCGCAGATGAGGTGAAGTACACAGGGAATGAGACAAGTTCATTGAGTTAACTCAGACTATTCACCCCTGTACTCCACAAAGGAAATTTCATATACAGATGTGTAATCTTTTAGCTCAACTATTTCTATTTCACAGTAATACATAATCAAAAGTATGATGAGTTGATCTTAAAGGAACAGCTCACTTAAAAATTATTCTGCCAAATAATTTTATTTCAAACACTGAACAGAAGAAATAACTGGTTATTTCTGTCCATGCAGTTACGTACATTTGAGCTTATGAGCTTCAGAAAAGTAGCAAACCCAGTGCAAAAATATCATGTAAGCAGTCCACATGACTGATACACTACCTTTAAAATGGGTATAGGTCTGAATTATCATTAATGTTAGTTTAAGATAAAAATGCTGCTAGTTGGATGTACTATAGTTGGTATAAGGGGAAGGGGCATTATTATCTTAATCTAGAAATTTGTTTGCACAAAAATCTGTGTAGTTAAAATGGAGAATACAATGGAGAAAATCTTAAATAGTAATTTTACACACACACACACACACACATAAAATATAGGGTTCACTTTTATTTAATGCATCATTGTTGAATTAAAGTATAAATTTCTTTCGAGAAATTAAATAAATCAAATTAAATCTCGCCTTCTCCTAAATTCGTAATGGTAGTGGATCTTCTTAAAGTTCATTTTCTCAACATATAGAGTGCACTAGCATACAGATATTAGCATATTAGCTTTTAGCATGGAAGACGAAACATTTTTAATGCAAATCACTAGTGCTTAAAAGTTTAGAACTTTTTTTAAATTACTTTTCACACTTCATTGGAGCTTACTCAAAAAAAGGACTAAAGGGCATACTAGATCTTTTAGAAACAATATCCCTTGTTCTCTTAAATCGCTGAGATGTGCTGGCATAAATAAAAACAGATGGCTATTATGTGAAAGTCCTGGAGCTGAGCGCAGTAGCACTACGCCAAAGACCCCGTCACATTTACTATCCATCTCTATCTGATTAGCATTTCAACTCACTTGTCAGGTTTACTTGATATGTGTTGTAATCTGATTTGTGGGTCAGGAGGAGAGCATCTCTTATAATAAGTAACATAAGTAGACACAACGTTATTTATTACTTAGGGCCACAGTGTGGTGGTTAGTGTTACAGCAATTCATTTCATCCTCCCTTTCCACTTCTGGAATTTAAAAATGAAAGATTAAAATAAATAATTTAAAGTATTCTACTTTTTTATGAGAAAATAAAAAAGCATTAATGAATATATGCACCCACACATTTGATAGATAGCACAGGGTTTAATCAGTTTGTTTTCAGCATCTCTCTGGACAGCGGTAAACACTTTGCTCCTCTTTACCTTTGCAGTCCTGGTTGAACGTGAAGTGGATTTACTTGCAGGCAGCATGCAGCGTGAGTGTCGGAGGTCAGCTCTCTCCCACTGCCCCTCTGGCGAGGTTGCAGCGGCCAGACTCCCGTACTGATACACCCGATCTCTTGGAGCAACCATCCATAATCTGAAGAACTTGGGGAAGAGGCCAAAAACCTGTCAGCATTACACTGTGGGTCAGGCTGTGGTACTGAGGACACTGTGGGGAACAAACTGAGAGAGTGTAACAGAGTAAACAAGATATTTGTCTAACCTTTGAGATTAAGAACAAGATTTGAGTAAGATTTTTGGTTTTACATTCTGCATCTTAGATTTATGTCTGGTGAAGTCTAAAGTCTCTTCTAAAGTCCCCAGAAATTAAAATATGGTCTTACGTATATGGGAAAGCAACTAAGTTTGCGTCACCATTTTTATAACGTATAAAGAAAAATAACAGTGAAGGAAATTATAGGTTTAATTCTAGTTGCAAAGTCATTTTGAAGAACTTGCAAATAACATTTTAAAATATGCAGTTGCACACACTCACTCTTATTGGTATGCTCAATATATTTAAAATGCAAAACATTTCATGTCTTCTCACATTCAGTTAGGAATTACATGAATCACTTAAATGATACCATATTTTCTAGGGCTGGGTTTTGACACAAATTTCATGATTCAATTTTAAATCACAAGCTTTCAATTCGATTATTCTGGATATAGGCTATAGTACATGCCAAATTTTCTCAAGGAAAAACAAATCTCTTGAGTAGTGCTGCTAGGTCTACATGGGAGTCAGTTGGAACTACATTATTATAATACTGAAGGTTAAAATCTAAATTATTTTTTTGTTTTATTATTTGTGTGTGTGTGTATGTGTGTCACAAAATGTGTATGTTTGGATACGCACATTGAAATGGTGGCTGTCATAAAAACTTGACAGATTTATTCAAGCATAAATTAAACATTGAAGAGCAGATTATAATGAATGTGTTATATGGGTCATTCATATTTAGTCAAATCCTCTCTAAAGTAATTTTTTCTAGCTGATTAACTATATGTTTGTTTCTGAGGTAAATGTGATATTACCTTACATTGTTTACAAGCTGTTAGGCTTTATCTTTCCGTGGTTGAAACACTAATTGAGCGAATACACAAGACTTTTGTAAGTTATACTCTTTCTTTTAAATTTCCTTCGGATGTTTATTAATTTCTTTCGTAATGAAACTGGTATATGAAAGCAGAGGAGATGTTTCGCCAAAGTCCCTGCCGCTTCTTTTGAACTGATCTATCGTTAAACAGCACCAAAATGTCATAATAAGTACTGTAATAAAATGTACAGAATTTTAAATCCAAGACTTTTTTTCATATCAAAAGTAACAAAGTGCAAACGATTGCAATTTATTGGTTGGACGTTGCGCACCAGTGTTCCCGGTTCTTTTAACCTTTATCATTGTAGTTGATTGTTTCTGTTTAAAAGTCCAAAACACATTAAATAAAGTGTGCACATCCATAATAAAATGTGCCTCACAGCTCGGGCGGTGAATAAGAAGAACTCTCTTAGAAGAGCCTGGACACATTTTCATTTTTAATATAGCTCCGATTGGATTCATCTGAAAGGTGAAAGTCATATACACCTAAGATGGCTTGAGGGTGAGTAAAACACAGGCTAATTTTCATTTTTGGGTGAACTTACCCTTTAATCATTTGACAACATTTTCAAATAAATACATTTAGTAGTCTATACATTTAAATAGCACATCTTACATCATACTTCAGCTTCTCATTAAATCTTCTGACCAAATGCTCTGTAGAATCTGAAGCGCCCGCCTCCTGCACATAACTATATAGATGCTGATGCGCCGGCTGAGACCAGTCACAGTTAAGTTCACACTGTAGTATTTCTTGAACAGTGAATGCCTCAAAGTGCACAGTGTAGGTGATAGGGAATGATTCAGACAGTGTTAATATGGTTTCAATTGGTGCATATAAGGTCTGGTTTCACGGAAACCACGGCAGTGCACAGAGTCTGATCCAGACTTTGGCTACGGTCCAGAGACAAGATCGCACAGAGCGGATCATATATGCAAGTCTGGATTTATTCAAAACTTTTACAACTACACAGCCTCAGCATGATTATGACCACTATGTCGTTTTACTAAGAGTTTCATATTGAATCTAGGAGATAATCGAATAGACTGTGGCTGTCAAATGTGGTGAGTGCCATTTCACCAAGTAAAGCATGTACTTGGATCAACATCATTCCAATCAACCAATCAGAATTGAGAGATAACTTTTCAGGAAATGTCAGTTTTAGGCTTACAATCAGGATTAGGTGCTTCTAACACCTTTGTTAATCAGCTATCATTTTCCTCCAATTTTAAGAATAAATTATAGGTAAGGTTATGTTTAGGGGTAGGGATTGGGTTAAGTCTGCATTTTTGCAAAGTAATGTTGATCCAGGATCGACAAAAGATGTTGATCCAGGTACATGTCTTACTTGGCAAAATTATGCCGACTGTCAGATGCGGCTTTACCAAGCTCAATGTCTCTGGCCCGAGCAGACATAATCAAAACGCTATTGGCTATATTAAAAAGGGGGAAGGGCTGCTCTATATCTCCACCACTCTCTTCCTCTTTCAGTTGAAATTACGTCAACACATGGAATAACGCTGCTTGTTTCAAGGCAAGCGTTCTGTTGTGAATAGTAAACACTGCCAACTTTGATTCAGTTGGCCATAATTTTGACATTGTCAGACCGCAGCCCAGCCAAATCATATAACTTTCTGTCATAATAAAACAAAAACAAACAGAGGAATGCGTAATGGAGTTCAGACGAGCTGTGCAAGAATATCAAATAGCAGAATTACAACATACTATACCTTTACTGAGTCTGTGAAACAAAGCCAGTGTTACTCACGTATCCAGTACAAACAAACCTCTGCGTCCGTTTTGAACACTGTGTTTATGGCCTCTCCTGTGCTTAAAAGCTTTTGAAATATTGATGCGGGTCCTACCTCCTGCCTGATCGTAACCATTATTTTTCCAGTGATGTCTCCGCCATCTTTCTTTTGGCAGTCTTTCGACAAACCTCCCGCTCCTATCATGAACTCCTGATTGCTGATTGGCTACGAATGTTGTGGTACTCAGTCTGATCAGTCCAATCAGTTTGTGATAATACATTGTTTTAAAGTGAGTAACATTTTTATGACTTTTTTTATGATCAAACCTGTCAAAGACTTAAAGTTGGAATTCTTCTGAGATTCTGTTATTGATTCACTATTTAATCCACAATGAGACAGATTAAATGATGCTCCATTGTCTCTGAAATATGTGGGTAAAACACGTTCAAGCTAGTCTAGTGTCTCTCTTGAGACTGCTGCTCTGACCCCTATCTCTCTCTTTTTACCTCACTGTCACAACTGACAGGCTTCTCCTCTCTCCAAGCAGCAAAACAGTGACACTGACTCTGTCCTGTCAATTATTTATGTCTAAGTGCCCAGCCTTGAGTCGTATGCCCTCTCCTCTCACTGCACACAGTCCGGGCTTCAGTCTCAGAGAGACCCCTTCAGCCTTCTGCACTTTGGCTGATAAAATCCAATCTTTATTTCTGAGATGCTTTTACTTATTCAATAAGCCACGAGATGCTGTTTTGAATTTACCATATATAAAGGCAGATGTCAGACATAACCTGAACCTGAGTTCCTAAAACGTCCTCAACTGATATTGAAGTGGCATTTTAAATGTGTTTAAAATCATGTAAGGTAACCTGAGATGATGATCTATCTATCTGTCTATCTATCTAACTGTCTGTCTTTCTGTCTGCCTCTCTCTCTCTCTCTCTCTCTCTGTGTGTGTGTGTGTGTTTGTGTGTGACCCTGTACCACAAAACCAGTCACAAGGGTAATTTGTTTTTGTTTTTAATTGAGATTTATGCAACATCCATTGATGCATGGTTTGTTAGGATAGGACAATATTTGGATGAGATACAGCTATTTAAAAATTAGGAATCTGAGGGTGCAAAAAAAAAAAAAAAAAATCAATTCCAAATACTGAGAAAATTGACTTTACATTTGTCTAAATAAAGTTCTTAGCAATGCATATTACTGATCAAAATTGCGTTTTGATATATTTACGGCAGGTATTACAGATATTACAGGTATTACAGTAGTAATTTACAAAATATCTTCACCAAACACGGTCTTTACTTAATATCCTAATGATTTTTGGCATAAAAAAAAAAAGTAAATCTATCATTTTGACCCATAATGTATTGTTGGCTGTTGCTACAAATATGCCCCTGGTAATTATGCTGGTTTTGTGGTCCAGGGTGACACACACACACACGCGCGCACACACACACACACACATGTTGTTATTGTTTTTGTATCGTAAAAAGCGATATTCAATTAAACTTGAATTGAATTAAATTGAATTTTGAAACATTTGTGTTTTGAAGAACACAGTATTCCTTGCCAGACATTTGCTTTTTGCAGCCTTCACTACTACTTATTGCTTATTAATATCTCATAAATGTAGCTTATGAATAATGTAAAAAATTGAAATCTAAATAAATAAATAAACTTACCACATACTGTAACTGGTCAGTCACACTGGGTGATCTTTTCTCACACCTGTAAGAGTTGTAATGGCCTTGTCATGGTATTATAAAGGCAAAAGCATTTCTGAGGATGGAGGACAGTGTTCTGGCTGGTACTCAAGCATCTGACTCAGCATCTATACAAGATACTCCTACATTATAATCTTTTAAAATAAAGTGTAGAACCATTGTGCCTGAAAATGACAATTTTTTTTCAGCACAGAACATTACATTACTTTTCTTTTTTTCACTCAACAGACATGCCAGGGAGAAAAGTACTGACAATGATTGAGGAAAAGTATGTGTGCCAAATATCTGATCTTTTTTGGCACACTGTAAATCTTCCCTTAAAAGCCATTATACTGAAATATTTCCATCAAGGACTTGCACCGGCCCATTAACTTCCGCCCTTTTTCAGAAAAAGTACATTCAGTTGAGTATAACGGCTTTTAGCATCATGAAAACACCATAGGCTTGGATTAGAGATATAAATAATACCCTGTTGGTGACTAAAAATTAAACTTTTTTGGGGGAAATTGTTATACCCTATGTAAACAATTCAGTAAGTTATATTACAATGTTATAACATTTAAAGCATTTTTAGGAAAAACATGAGGGTTAAATAACCTTAAAGGTAAAGCTGTTGAACATGTCCTATTGACTTTCATGGTATTTTTTGTACTATGGAAGTCAATCGGACCCAAAATCATTAGATTACCAATATTCTTCAAAATATCTCAGTTTGGGTTCCACAGAAAACAGAAAGTCATACAGGTTTGGACTGGGTGAGTAAATAATCACAAAACGTTCATATTTGGGTGAACTATCAGTTGCACTTTATTTTACAGTATGTGTACATACATGTACTTACAATGTACTTACAGTGTAATAACCTAAGAAAGTTCTGGTAATACAAGGTAACTACATGGGGTAGGGTTAGGTTCAGGGTTAGTACCTACACTAGTTATTACATAGTTATTGTAATTACTATAATAAGTACATAGTATGTACAGTACATGAAGAACAGGACTGCAAAATAAAGTGCTTACCGAACTATCCCTTTAATCTTAAATCTAAAGTATTACACTGTGCATTTCCTGCCAAAACTAGCAAAAAAATAAAATAAATAAATAAATAAATTCTTCAGCTCAAAACGTGTGTAAAAAAGTAATTTTTTTTAGTAGGTCCAACTGTCTCACTTTCATCAAAGTCGAGCCTAAAACTGTTTTTGAATAGCTCTCATAAAAGCATTCATTTCATCTCTAGACAGGATTCACAATGTCACACTTGACGATTTGTCAGAGGTTAGAGAACATTGGGAGTTTGCGGAGCGGCCTTTTCTCGTTCAGCTCGACCTTAACAAGGTGAGCAGAAAGCCTCCACATGGGTGCTTTACAGCCTCTGTGTCATTTCATCTGTCAGGCCACACAAGATCACAACACAATAAACTTGTCAACTTTCAAGAAATTACTGCAACCAAACTCATTCCCTCTCACTCAGTGAAAGAGCGGGTGACATTGGGTCTTTTATAAGACCATGTGGAGGTCAGAGAATCTACTGCTTCTACGTGTGGAATTTAGGTTCCCGGTGGCTCCTGATTTATGGCTGGAGGGGCCCAAGGTTCTAGTTAAACTGCTGATTAAGGTGGCTTGAGAGAGACTGATTGAGATGCACTTGCAATGCAACGTGTCATAATTCCTATCCTCAAGAGGGAAGTACTTTATTTTACAGTCCTGTTCCTCATGTACATACTATGTACATATTATAGTAATTACAATAACTATGTAATAACTAGGTACTAACCCTGAACCTACCCCTAAACCTAACCCTACCCCATGTAGTTACTTTGTGCTATCAGAACGTTCTTAGATAAATACACTGTAAGTACACTATAAGTACATGTTAGTACACGTACTGTAAAATAAAGTGCAACCCTCAAGAGTTACACTGACAAATCCTATAATAATTATTTACTGATTGCATATAAGTGCAAGGTAATGTGCTTTGAAGTGATCAGTTTTTGGGATGGAAAGTTCAGAACATATTGGTATATTGAGATGTAGATAATAAAATACATAAAAGGGAGATTAGGGCTAGTTTTCACACATCAAACAACCATTAAACAGACTATTATATTCTATTGGCCATTCATACAGTTTAAATAGTAAAGCTAAAGTATGACGCAAAGAACAACACATGAATAAAAAAATAAAATATTATAATTTTAATAAAAAAAGGTTTGGCCGCCATTGCAATTAGTAAATGTTTACCATTAAAACATATAATAAATGTTTATGGTTGGTATGGTTTTTAAAAGAAGTCTGCTCACCAAGATAACAGTATTCAGTTTTAATATATTTAAAAATATATATTTCATTTATTTCTGTAATGGCAAAGGTACATTTTCAGCATCATTACTCCTGTCTTCAGTGTCACATTATGTTTCAGAAATCATTTTAATCTTGATTTTGTGCTTAAGAAATATTTCTTATTATTATAATGTTGAAAACAGTTGTGCTGCTTAATATTTTAATGGAAACTATAATATACGTCAAGGGTTCTTTGTGAATAGAAAGAAAAGTATTCATTTTAAATAAAATTATTGTGTAACAAACATCTTTAAATTTTATTCATACTCACTGAGTAAAAATGCTAATCGACCTCAAACTAGTGTATACAGAGTTATATCTTGCCCTTGTAAAATAATAATAATAATAATAATAATAATAATAATAATAATAATAATAATAATAATAAATCAGTCTGAATGAAAGGATGTCCTAAGCCTTTACATTGGAATAGGAAGTGCTGTTCTCGATCAGCCATTTTACAATAAAGCCAATGCTTTAAAATGTTTACCATTCATTAAAGCTTGGCACTGTGCAAGTGCGTTTCCAAATTTTCTAACTGCCCCATAAAGGTTTTATTCACTCATGTTCCCTTTGCCCTCCATCTGTCTCTATTAATACAAATATTTTCTATAATATGTCCAGGCTTGTCAAGAGTTGAGAACAAAACATTGGCTTTCATGCAGAGAAAATTGCTGATGTATCAGCATGCTGGCTTACGTTCAAGCATCAGGGCAGGATGCATCACACTGTTTTGTTCACAGCTTAACCTCAAATACACATTTCCCATCAGCCCAGGTGAACACACTCTAATCCCCGATCAACTCAATGGTATTACGGTATTAACAAAGACAAACAGCTAAGAGGACCCAATGCTAGATTACTGATGTATGTGGATTTTAGTCATTAAATGTCCATCCATCCATCCATCCATCCATCCATCCATCCATCTATCTATCCATCTATCTATCTACAGTATCTATCTATCTATCTATCTATCTAGAAAAAGGTACAAAAGCTGTCAATGGGGCAGTATACTTTCTAAATATACTAAAATGTACGAATTAGATACTAATATGTACCTTTTTTGAAGTTAAATAAGTCACAAAGTGTTCCTTTTGAAAAGGTACTGCCCCAGTTAACCTTATTTCTAAAAGTGTATTGTTTTACTATACTTAACACTTTATTCTGATAGTTACTCAGCTAACTTTGCAACTACAGTACATGTCAACTACCAATCATTAAAGTATTAGAAGACTATCTGCTTACTGACTAGAAGCAAATTTGCAAGTACATATCAACTTATTCTACTAACTCTAACCCTAAACTAATAGTCTATCAATGCTCTAATGTAAGTTAGTTGGCATGCAGCTGCAAATTAATGAGTTGAGTTGACAAGTAGTTGCAAAGTTACTTACTGTATAGGTCGTAAAATAAAATCTAAAGAAGACTATCAATGTAAAATGTAGTCCTGTCATGCTTCATATTACACTAGTCCACTTGCATTTTATATTATACAGTCTATTACAATGGCATTGTAGAATATGTTGTCAGACCACCTGTAAAAGCATAACTGTGAATCCTGTCCTGTCAATATCCCAATAAATGTGTACATTTGTCCTGCTGAAAATGATATATGACATACAGAAAAAGTGCAGGCCTGTGCATTTTCAATCAGTGTTATCCATACCATTGTTACCATAGTTTACATCAGGAAATCAGATGTTTACAGCATGATTGTGTTTTTTTTTTTCTGTGGTGCTCTAAAAGAGGAAGTTGTGGCCTAGTGGTTAGAGAGTTTGACTCCGAACCCTAAGGTTGTGGGTTTAATTCTCGGGCCGGCAATACTTGGCTGTATGTCACGTCACTAAAAGAATAAGTATTATAAACTATTGAACAGGAAGACTATTGAACTACAGTACATGCCCTTACTGAGTGTAAGTATTGAATGAAGCTCTTTGCAATAAATTTACTTAAATGACATGTAATATGTTTAAAACGGACAATGTAAAATTGCTGGAAAGTCTACAGCCATACAAGTATACAAAGTAAACAGTGCAGAAATCTCATTTTTACATGTTAAACTGAAACTTCCATTGCTTCTGTTCTCCATTGCACCGCTCACTTTTCTCTACCCTTTTGTCAAAGAAATTTGCTGGTGCACTATACTGGCAATAAATATCGCCTTCCTCCAAAAGCACAGGCTCACCTCAATAAACGTATTGCCCCAGTCAAGTGTAAATCATCTCTTATCCCCTCACTGATACCTGATCTTTCAGCCTTCGGTCTATCAGAACGATAGGATGTCCTCAGCATTCCTGCTCCGAGGAAGAGCCGTAATGGATGGCATCTGAGATTAAATTTATAGTGAAGGATAGAGCTTGTCTTGTTACCCTGTTTAATGGAAAACAATGAGTCTTCCAGTGGAGTCTCTAGGCTGACACATTGACCTGGATAGACTATTACGTATTTTATTGTCCCCAGAGCAGTAGCTTCTTCTTTTGGTGTCCAATGAATGAATGCCACAATCCAATACAGACAAGACAAATAAATAAAAAAAAAGACCTGTTACACATTCCTGAAACTAATGGACTTCAGAGTTAAGAAACCAGGAGATATTAATGATTTGTTTCAGTGTATCATATTTTCATAGATAGATAGATAGATAGATAACCTTTGCTATTATCCAGTGCTCACTTCTTTAAAAAACACTAATAATTTAATAAAATTGTTAATTGTACTGTAATCTTTTTCATATAGTATAATATTGTGATGCATAAATTAACATTAATTTGTTATTGAGGGGAGCATTACATATGGCAGTAGCCTTATTTTTAGCAGTATTTTGCACCAAAAAAAGTAATTCTGACCTTTTTAAATTATTATTTTCTCACAACTGACTTTTTTTCTGAGAATCCTGAATTGTGAGATATAAATGTTTCAAGTGCGAGTGAGATGAAAAGTTGCAATTTGGCACAAAAAGAAAGAAAGAAAGAAAGAAAGAGAGAGAGAGAGAAAAAGAAAGAAATTGTGTTATGTAAAAAAGGTAAAATCTAAGATATAAAGTCAGAATTGTGAGGGGGAAAGAAGTAATTATGAGATGTAAATTCGCAATTATGAGTTTATAATTTGAAACTGTGGAATATAAACCACATAATTTGGCGAAGAAAAGTCTGAATTCTGAGATATAAACTGACAGTTACCTATTTTATTCAGTGGTGAAATTAATTCTGATTATATCAGGATTACAAGTTTATAACTTGCAATAAACTTGCACTTTTGAGAAAGAGGGAAAACAAACCTGAATTGTGTGATAAAATTGGAATTTTGAGAAAAAAAAAAACAAAACAAAAAAAAAACAATCTGGATTATGAGATCAAGTCCAAATACCTGTTTTATTATGTGGTGGAAACAAGCTTCAATATGATGCTGTATAACTTCTATATTTTAAAATGATTATCTTGGTTTACAGTGTTATTTTAATTTATTTAGACTTTAATGTGAGTTCTATTTAAGTATATAATAGCTTATCTGTGCTTCGCAATAGAAAAAATATATTTGAGATAGAAAGAGACACCTGAGCAAAAAGAGAATGAAAAATGCATGGGGGAAAAGATGAGACATTTCCATTTGGAAACACATCCTGATGGAAGCAGTCCATCATGTAGTGCAGCGCAGAACAAAACAGAAGAGAACAGGAGTAATACTGTGCTGCAGGGGAGGCGAAGGGTGAGGGTGGATTTAACCTGACAGCACATACCCCTGAAGACCCCCCGAACTCTAGGTGACAAGATGACATGCTTTATCTGAATATCTGATGGGCTGGCCAATCATCTGCTCCTCTCAAATTACAGCTCTGAAGACAGGAAGTGCCAGAGGTAGACACATCCAGCTGATTAGTTATGGTTCCAGCCGTGTAATACAGTTCCTGTTGAAGCAGGTAAATTATTAAATTAATAATTATAATATGCTGCTGTCAGATTCCTAGGCAGTCTGACACATTTGGGAGTAATATTAAGACTTGACAGCTAGATCTTGGACTAGTATGAAACAGGAACACGCTGGAGAGAAACACTGTACATTTGAGGAAATGTTAAGTCAGTACAGTTGATCTGTCTTTAAAGAGACAGTTCAACCAAAAATGACATTATTTGCACACTCGTGTCAGTCCAAACCCATGTGTTGCATGTTTTCAGTATGTTTTATTTGATATTTGAGAGCCGGAGAAGAAGATTATTATTATTATTATTATTATTTATTTTTTACTTTTGGATCTTGACAGCCTGTGAGCTCAAGTTGTAACTTTGAGATGATTTTTTTTTTTTCTAACCTAGGATAGTTTATTCAGTCAAAACAGAAATTAGGATTTAAATTTGAATTATTTTAATAAATCGATAACTTATTACTTTACTGTAAACATTTTTAAATCATCCTGCCGTCACCTTGGAAGTTTGCTGAGGCCCCCTAGTGGGCCCTGGGCCCTAGGTTAATAATATGCTGCTAATATATGGAGATATGACCACAAGAAGCATATTTAAATCTGACAAAACTTTTTGTAAATAAACAACAAGCAATAAACAAGCAAGAATATGTCTTCCTTATTTTAAAAAGTAATTTAAATAAATGCTGACAAGCAAGCATATGGTTTGGCAGTGACAAAAGGGTGTGAAAAATTACAGCAAAACAGCTCCCCTATATATTTTAATATAATGTAAATCACAGATGTTATACATTAAATTATGCAGCAGTTTGACCTCTGTGTTTCCACACTATAAAATTCGAACTGTATTATGAAATTACAATCATTTAAATACCAGATTAATAAATCAATAAATACAAAATGGACATACACCGGCATTTTTGCCAGCTGTGCGGTTTATTTCATCTCACCAACAGTATTTAGTGTTCTGCCAAAGGAAGTAATGTAAAGACGTCACAACCGTCAATACTCATGCTAGCATGCACCTCAAGAGCTCTCTTTGATCACTGAGAACTGTCATGTTTGTGCTCTTAAACAATTTTAGATGAAATACCTGTACTCCAGAAAAAAAAGAAAAAAAAATTATATATATATATATATATATATATATATATATATATAATTTGCTCTTTGCTTTAATTTCCTTTCCTTAATTCTGCGGGAGATTATAGAGAGCATGTAAATTCTAATAAAATTTAACAAACTGCGGACGAACAGAGGCTCTAATGAATGATTCAGAAGCACTTGGTTGGCATTTTCTAATCAGAGACAGATACTATTGTGTGCATTCATCACTGTACTCTATAATTTACCACTCATACTTCTTATTTTGGGTAACAAACATGTCCTTTTGGTTTAGTTATTTATGCTTGTGGTCTATTCACAATGGACATGAAAGACGATGATTTATTTACAAACATACGAGACTTGGACAGATGAGACTCCATTCAATAAACTCCTACTTTTACTGCTTATAAATAGTTAGGAACATAGCTGTTAGTGATGCCAAAATATTGAATAATCAATTAGTTAATAGCTAGATTTGGTCCCTATAGAAAGTGTTACTTTTTAGATTTTACATGGAATTTTACTTTCACTTTACAGAGAAGTTAAATTTAATCTAATGAGCTAATTAAATTAAATATGTATCTGATTATTGTTTTCTACATTTTGTAGAAAAATGACATTTTCCTGGTTTGAAGTGACTTATCATCAAGGTCCTCTAAGCAAAGACTAGATGAACACAGAAGAGGAAGAAGTAAAAAATATGATCATGTTTATTATTGGAATGAGAAATGCCGGTGTCCAAACACACAAGGGCCACACAGTAATTGATTAATACTTTAAGCGGGATCAGTCTTATTCAGAAAACTGTTGCAGAACAAACCAGAAATAGAGTAAAATCCTTTTTGATCTCCAATAACAACACTGCTAGCTCAACTAAACATGTCTGTTGCAACAAAACCTTTTGTGTGTGAGACAGAGAGAGGCACAGAGACTTTGGTTAACGTTTTGGGTTTTTGTCTTAGAAAGACTTACAAGAAGTTCTTCAATCTGCCCATTAGTTGAAGTTGTTCAAATGACATTCCAACATACCAGGATTGGAATACTGAACACCCTCCACTGAACTTTTGTAATTATACCCTCACAAAACAACGCGACGATGTGTTAATCAGAAGAGAGTCATCCAGACAACCTTGTTTAAATACACTGTGATTATCAAAGGTCAGAAAACACTCGGAGACAGAAAAATGAGAGAAACGGCTGATCAAACAGATCGAGGAAATGAAAGCGGTTATCAGAGGTAAACTGTTTGATGTTTGAGAAGTACATCATAATGGGAAACGGCAAAGTGCTGTCGAACAAGGCTTGAAATTACACTAAAAGGTTCTGTGAGTGCCCTTCCGGTTAAAGTCGTTTGTGGCTTGATGAACTCATTCCTATCTTAATCGTACTTCAAATTTTCAAGGCTATCATCTGTTAATAATTCAAATTTAATATATACCAACCAGAGATAATTTTACGAATGTAAAAATGCCTCTGGAAGAGTCTCTCATTCGTTTTGTTGAAATTGTCCGATGGGTTGATTGGTGGACTGATGCAACACTGCATAAACGAACTGTAAAAACGAAAAGCAAATTAGTTCATCCTTTTATTCCGAATGTTCCTAAAATACCAACTACCAAATTTCTCTTTGAACTTCAATTATCAAGGCTGCAAATCTCATTCAATTAGCAAATTCATTAAGATGCTCAGTGTTAATGTCCAGGTTGATCTCATGATATATCACGTGTATCTGTTTCATTCTGAACTGAGTAACTTTTAGAGTTTTAAATAAAACTTGAAACTTAAAAAATAATAAATCTCAAGACCCCGTGTTACTCAAAGAAATGCTTATATACATTCATTTAAATAACGTTTAAATAAATCCCTCTTTAAAATATTTAAAAGTCCATATATTTTCACTCATTTGACAATGAGAGTTTTGCAGTTTGGATGTCCTTATAGTGCCTTTAATTTTCAGCACGGTACAACTGCGTTTCAGGATCACACAATTGCTAATGAGAAAAAGACATCCTATCGTTACACCAGAGATCTGAACATGAAATACAGAAATGAAAAAATTAATCACCTTGATATAGTGTCCTGAATTCCCAAACCAAGATACATTCAAACAGAATAAAAGCGATAAATGCAAGATTTCTAAAGTACCAGGACCACTGACGGTAATTTATGTGTTAGGCTACATTAACTCTACAGGGCCACTGTTCCGGTGTGCCAGCTCTGTAGTGGGTGCCTGTCTTATTTGGTTGTGTTTGCATGGGGTGAATACACCTGTGTATTATTTAATAATAACCATTCACAATGCAGGCGATAAATGTGCTGGAAAAGTGCTGCATCATTATTCTCATTTGGTTGCACACAAACACTCCTCTTTTCTATGCAAATTATACTCAGCATTTATTGCACCTTATTCATAAAACTCAACTGTTATTGGCACCAGTAACAATCCCATTGGTAAAGTACAGTATGTCTGATTGAAACTCACAAGATGGTGAATTTATCAGTTTAAATGGGTCATGAACTGAAAAGTAAAAATTACCTTAGTCTTTTGACATATAACAGCTCAGTGTACTCTATATATAAAACAAAACAGTCTCATTATTTTAAAAACAGATGTTACAGAAACTTCTTTTGGAATGTGCCACTTTATGGTGTAATAGTCCAACGAAAGCCCGCCTCCGCAGGAGAAAGTCAACGCCTACTTTTGCATCACTGCCTCTTTAGTTGCGTTTGCAGTAGGAGAAGAAATACTAGAGAGATACAAACACAGGGTTGCTCTATCAACAGAACCTTTTAGAAGTCATTACAAGTTTACCAGACACTGTGAAGTGTTAAGTTGTGAAAATTGTTTGCTGTCGGGGATTTGTTCTATCAATCCGTGCATCAATCAATATTTATCTAGTGTAAATCAGAATCGCTGATTATAATGGGTTCTGTAAGTCACAGCAACATCCATCTATTATTTTAATAAGAAAAACTGTTAGCCAATCATAGCAGTGGGGCGTTTACTTGCGAGTCCTGAATGCGCCCGCCTATTCATAGTTTTCACGTGACGTCACACCCCTGCAGGAATGTCCACCTGTAGGGCAAAACACAGCCCTCCGCCACTGACTGACAGTTATTTTTTACAAAGTAGTAATATACGTACTAAGACACTGCTATTAAAAGGCCAAATTCAGAATACACCTTATTGATGATGAATACATTGTACGACAGGCAGATGAACCCTGAATATACACACAATGCATGGTTTCATATTCAATTTAAGATTTTCTGTAAAGAAAACACAACCATTTAGCACATCGTGTTCATATTCCGGGCTTACCTAAAGTATGTTCCATCAATAATATGCACACTGAATTTGATCTTTTAAAGCACTGTTCTGAGCCCCTTTACTTTAATACTTTTTTTTTACATTAAACATATTATTATGTCCCACATAAATAATGTGTTTTTAGTGATGGAACTATTGTAGCAGGTGCTTTATGGATTGCAAATGACCAAAAAGTGTATTTTGTTCACATTTCATTTGGTTTGCTTGCACAGTTTTTTTTTTTTTTTTTTTTAGCAAGTCAAACGTAAAAAAAAAAAGTAAAAGGTGTGTGCAGATAAATGGCACTTTATACCATGCAAGCTTTTATACATAGATGTTTAGTTACAAAATGGATGTTTACATAATTTAAAGATTTCTCCTTTATGTGAACTACTGTGATGGCAGAGCAACTGCTTAATGAGAATATTACTAAGCAAGTTGGTTTGTTTATAGAAATTTACCTGAATAATACCACACTTGGTTTAATAACAGATACATTTGACAGTAACCATCAACCCCTGGAGTACTGGAGGTTTGTTACCACATTCACCAAGTACTCGCGTCCGTTATCACATTTTAGTAAATTAACCCAAGACGTGTCGACATGTGGAGTGGCAAAAGTCTGGATATCATAAAAACCCTTTTGGCAAACCGGTGGCAAAGAAAGACTGATGTAAGTTGAGCTTGATAAAATCATTTATTGTGCTCCAGAAGATTAAATCCTATTTAACCAGAAAGAAAGACAAAATGACAAATAATCTACATCACAACAACCCTCTGTAGTTCCCAACAGCCATTTTGATCTTCTTTCAAGGTCAGCCAGTAGAAAATAAACACATAATGAAATTTGGTTGCTGTTTGTAAGAAAATGACCCTCAGTCTTGCATTACATTCAGTTACAAGGCTTGTCCTGGCATGTGTGTATGCAAGTGTATGTGCATATGTGTGAAGAAACATACTGAGCTGTGGAGATCTTTGCAAATACAGATGAATCCCATCTTTCTCCTTGACACATGTGCATGCGCAAGTTGAATCCTCTTAGCGCCCCACTGGTGTATGGTTCATTAAATTTTAATATTGTTCAAAGGAGCTTCCTTTGCAGGGGGACACATGGGCAGGCTGACTTTGCATATGCATACCTGCAGATGGGGACTGGCATACAGAGCAGCGACGCTCTCTCTGGCCTGTTTGTACTGTGCTGAGTTGTCACAGGTGAAGACAGAGCAGAGAGGAAAAGCCCACAGGAGATTGTGTTCTGATCAGGAACATGTTGTTGGGAACAGTGTGTGTCACGAGTTGGCTGATCAGGAGAAGAGTAGCATGATTCTTTCAATCTTGTTCCCTTCCTTGGCTTCCCTCATCCCTCATTAGTTCTTTGCCACTAGCTATTCACCAGGGCTCAAGTATTCACTCCCAAAAGCCTGTGTTTGACCTCAGTGTTTTTCCACACCAACTGTTAATTAATTACCTTGAGATGTGGAAGGCTGTACTGCTAGTTAAATGGCTTCTAATGTCTCTAAAGCAATTCTGTGCGAATGAAGCCAATTGAAACCTATTTGATGTTTAAGACCAGGATTTTGGAAATGTTAAAATGCCCTGGCTAGGAAAAATTCACTACTACAGTAAAGACAATAGATAGCTTTTCCTTTATCATGTCTGGTTAGGAAACAGAATTAGCATGGGGTTGTTGACCAAGAAAGTTTGCACCAAGAGAGTTTGTTCTAAGAGAACCAAATCACCAATCTTTTGCTGTTTTTCTATAATCATACGTTACATGCTGGGTGGAAAAAATGTGGATATTTATGTAGAAGTTTCGCTTTCACTGGTGTTCGCGTTCAATCAAATTTCCTTGGAGTAAAAAAAAGGATTTACAAGAAATCTAAATTGTAACCACAGGAACTGATGCCCTGAAGTGACTATATAGTGACTGTATAAAAAGGGAACAATGGGTAAGCATCCCAGGACTTTAGCATGTAGTATGTAATGCAACACGGCTCTGAGAAAACTAAACCCAATTGTTTCTCAATTCTCTTTGTCTAGTTAGCTTAAATGTCCTCTTAAGATCAGAAGGCCAATAATGAGGGTCTCATCAGGGTCCTCCTGTCTTTAGCCTGGGATTCGCTGGCATCGATCATTAGCATGTAGGATGTTATGTAACAAGGCTTTGAGAAAAGTAAAATAATCAAGGATGGATAAAACCAGCAATTACTAAGAGATTTGCAGGTGAACCTGCTTTTAGTACTCTGTGTAAGAAGTGACAAAAGTTTCCCTTTCAACTTCTCCATTGGTCTCTCTGTATTCTTTCTCTCGATAGCTAGCTTTAAGCGGTATGATCAAGGGATTCTAACTTCAGAAGCCCCCACTAATACACTCTTTCATCAGGGGCCCTCCTGTCTCCAGTGTCGGATTCATTCATGATGATCGTTCAGGAGAATCACCGAAAAATTCTGCACCAACGATAGTCTCCAAGTCATACTGCGTTGGTCACTGGTTGTTCAAAGCTGCGTGGGGTCTGCCTCATAAAGTACCGAAAACAAATAAATGAGAATCAAACATTACAGATAAGAAATTTTCTAAGGTAGGGTGGTTTGACTATTAGCAAGAAGTGAACATGAACTTAAAAATAATAAAGCAATGTATTATAACTGAGACCGATGAGCAAATCAAAAAGTACATTAATGTCCCACACATGGGAGCGCAAACAACAAGTGATTCACCACTATTAAAAAGTTTTACCAACACACATGTACAAAACTAGTCCTTATAACCAGGTTCAGTCAAGCTATTTGTGAACCCAATCTAGTTAGTGTATCCTCACCCGTTCCCATCACTGTCTTCAGACATGTCAGCATATTCCAATTCCTCCCGTGAGCCAATCAGAGCAGTATTTCCTTGAATCCAAATGGGGAGGAAAATGTATTTTTTATTTTTTTTTAATAATGACTAAATCAGCAGAACAGCCACCAAGCAGATAAATTGTCATGCGCGTCGTGCTAAAAATATCCAGCCTCCCTTTGAGTCCTCCAGTTTCAGTATAGACAGCACTTGTGTGATGAAGCTGTATCTGCCAGGAAGCCAATATATTCCCCGTTACGCTCTTGAGGCAGACTCCTCAGTATCAATGCCCCCAGCAAGGGCTTAAAGAGCATGGGTGCTTTGTGTACATATCTAGATATGTAAATACGTCCTATACAATGAAACTGTTCCCCCAAAAATAAATTGACAAAAAGGATTCAAAGACATTCAGTGAATGTCTCTATTGTGCATGTTCTTGAGGATTTTTCATTCTCGCCTTTTTCCCGTAGTATTCCACATTCTCCACCAGGAGAACACATGCCTAAATTAGGTAAGCAGCATCCCTTGTCTGCTCTGAAGAGGGTAATCTACAATCCACCGCCCCGGGAAAACAATATGTTTCCTTTTGTTTACAAAGGGCCTCCCACACGTCATCTCTTCTGTGCTTCTGTCATTTCCTCTCTGGGTAACCAAATCAAACCATTCCTCAAAGAATCCCAGACTGATAGTTGTCCCCAGTAAATGGTTCTGGTTTTGTCACAATATAAGGGTAAAAAATCATCTCTGTTTTTCCTTAAATCAGAAATAGTTTTTATTTTCTATTTTTTTTTTTTACTTTTATTGTTTTTCACCTTTAATAGAAAACGATAGTCTTGCTCTCGAGGAACAAAAACCAGCATTGTTATTCCCTGTTCCTCTGAGCACCGGGAGTAAAGATATTTTTCACCCCAGTGCCATAACCTTCATTCGCCACCACACCTGTACTCCACATCTGTGGGAGTGTATGTGTGTGTATGTCCGTGTTTGTGTGTGAGAACTTGTGTTTGTTTGGCTATACTCTAGTAGTGGAGTGTGAATGAGGGTGTGGATGGGGCAGGGTGTTATTCTGTCCACTGGAGTAACTGTTGAAGGGGTGTAAGGAGGTCAGGCCTGGCATGCTGTTGGGTATCATAGTGATGGTGTTCGGCGTCATGAGAGGGATGTCGTCCGGTGAACGGCGCATGGCGAGCGTGTAATCGGGCGGGCAGGCAGTTCTCATGGTCACCTCGTGCTGGTGCAAGGTTCGCTCCAAGTCGCTGTGTTTCATTTGTAGAGACATGATCTCCTCCTCTTGTGTATGGGGCAACTCGTTAGCTGTGGTCCTCTGTGGGCTACAACGCCTGTGGACCTCGTGCCTTCGCTTATCCTTCTTGTAGTAGAGTGCGGCGAACGCCAATATGTTGAGGAAGAGCAACGAGGCACCGACAGCAATGGTGACGCTCAGTTCGGTCGAATAGTCCCGCTGGTTCTCTAGGAAGGGTTGGTTCTGGTTCTGATTCTGGTTCTGGTTGTGGCTTTCCTGTGTTTCAGTGGGAAATGGAGTAGGGTAGGGCCTCTTGGTGTTGACTGGGATCTTCTTTGGTGTACGGGGAGTGACCTCGGGTGGAGGCAGCTTTGTGGTGGTGGAAATTATCTGGGTGACCTCGTTGAGGCTGTGGAGATGAGGTACCAGCTCCAACCACAAGTTGACCTTATTGGCACGGTAATGTTCCTTGACACGGGGCTTCAAGCCGATGTGCAAGTATAGCTGGTCCTTTTGGTTGTAACGCGTCCAGGCCACCTCCTCGAAACGGTTAGGCTTGGTGTGGATGAACTTGGTGTCCTGTGGAACTGGCTGGTTGGGGTCACTGAAAGGAAATGGAAAGATTTCATTACTTTTTACAAAAAAGACTATTTCTATGATTGCACATGGTAACTCCAAAACTGAGCACTCAAAAAGACATATATCGCACAACCCATTACAGACAAGTCTTAGGCGAGTGCTCAAAGACCCCTAATATTCTCTCAGCGCTCATTAGGGTCTCCTGACAACTGCACCTGCTTTTAAAATGAACAAGAATTAGTCTGAGAGAAGAAATTACACGTTTGCACACAAATTGATTTGTTGTCCTCCCGTGAGATGATTACATGTCTAGGCAGCAATGTCATATAAACACTAAACTCACTCTAAGTGATCATCAGCATTACTTTATTCACTACATTACACCTAAATTGAAGCAAACAAAATTGGTGTAAAAAGCAGTTACGTAAATTTAATGTTGCATAACCTTGGGATTCTTAACAAGTATTTGCGAGAGAGAATGCATTAACAAATAATTAAGTATTGATTAAACCTCAGGAACCTTGTCGCAGTGTTTCCTGGCAACAACTGGTTATTGTACGGTAATCAATAGCATATTCAACTCTTAAATTATGAGATGGTTGCCACATTGGTGGGCTTACAACAAAACAAAGCCATTTTCAAAATCACTTCTGAATCCTAATTAATGGCTGTATTGTTTGCCTCAATTCTAATGGATTAGAAACATTGCCCTGTTGCCTAGAGACTTACCCAGTCTTGGCAAAGTTGGTCCAGTAGGTCATTACCACTGCACTAAGCATTACATCATTTTTGGAGAAGTTGCATGGGAAAAGCTCAGTTGGACCAATCATGGGCAGCCCAAACACATATGGGATCTCATCGCCATGTGCTGCATCAGCCCAGGGTGGTACCTGTTCCGTCTGGCAGTGATGGTAGAAGGCATAGAAATAAGTAGGAGAGCCAAAGCTGGAGTGGAGGTCTGCTGTGGCCACCGCTGGTGCCACCCACTGATGATCCGTGAAGAGTGCCAGCAGGGTCTTTCTTCTGGTCTCTGGATTGTGGCGGTCAGCCCAGTCTGTGTACATAAACTTAATGGTCTCTCGCAGGATGTCTTTCCCCTCGGGGTAACCGTATAAATCATCCACAAAACTTGAAACGGCATAGTCAAAATCGTTGGCTTGAACTCCGTTCTCGTTGTCTACGATGAGTTCCACAAACTTCAGCCCCTCGCCTTGGTTGACACCCAGCATGATATCATAGTTGAGGAACTCCCCTTGCTCCATGAGGATCTGAGGATCATCGGGGATGACATCACCATCAATGACGGGTCCAAAGGCGATGTGGTAGCGAGCAGGCTGGATGTCCTGCTCCACTAGTTCTTTGTAGTGTTTTTTCTGTAGGCACTCCACCATCTCCACTGTATCTTTGAGGTTGCACCCCACCTTTTTGGCCAGCATGCGGGCATACTTGGCCGGTTGAAAGCTGACAGCCCAGCTGGACAAGGCCGTGCCACTTTGGGCTATGGCCCTTTGGAAAAGACCTGTATAGGAAAAACAAGGCAGAATCACCAAGAGCACATCCAGAACATGCTGCAGTACAGCCCAAAAGTCTGAGACCAGTAGGGACTGCTAGCTTCTATTTGTTTAATACATTTTTTATTACAAATTATATTAGAGGCATAATTTATGTGAATTTTGTGTAAAATGGATATAATTTTACAAGGCCAAAAGCAGTGCAAAATTAAAAAATAATATTAAACTGAATATTAAATTAAATTTAAAATAGTTAATAAATTAATACAATTTAATATAAATTCAAATAAAGCAAATATTTTAAATTAAATTGCTTCTGAAAAGTTCGGAAAAGGCAGATTTTTTATGTGCACTCAGACTTTTGGACCCCACCGTAGGCTATTTACACAGAAAGTGCTCCCTCAGTATGCAAGCTGGAGCAAATGAAGACATATCGGTTTAGCTGTTTTTATGCAAATCTTAAATGGTTTGGGAAAAGAGGGCATGCAAGTCAACATACGAATACTGATGAACTTGAATTTTACACAGAGCTGATCAACATTTCAGTTTTTTGTGTAATTTTAGGGGGGAAAATATGACTTGTAATGTATTTCTTGAATTTCATTATACTGCATTAACAGTGATTAGCTGTTTGCACTCTGTAAACCCCTTTCAAGAAAATTGACCCACACCATATAAGAGAAGCAAACATCATGCACAAACATCAAGACAAAACAGCAAGTGAGTGAGCAGGACAGAAAGTGTGTGTGTGTGTGTGAGAGGGAGAGAGAGAGAGAGAGAGAGAGAGAGAGAGGGTGGGGGGGAAAGAAAGACAGAAAGAGCAGGAGAAAGGAAAATTGAGTTACTCTGTTACCATGACAACCCCTGGGATCTCAGTCTTAGCAGTGCAGTTATGAGTAAAACATGTTCATACTAGAGGAGAAAAAAAACTATAAAAACACACATGGAAATGAAATGGAGATAAGGGGATGTTTCAGTTCGCAATTCAACGAAACGGTGACAATTTTGTATGAACAGAAGAATATGTTTGAGAATTAAGAATATACTGCTAAAATTAAAAAGAAAAAGATCTGAAATATATGAAAATTATTCCAGATTAAGCAGTGCACGGTTTGCCTCAGGGCAAAGCCATCGCATGGCACACTAAAGTCTCTTCCAAAGGTGTCTCACTGGTTCATTTGAATGATAGTGACAACCTTAAAGCAGGTCTGTGCCAGGAGACCTCTTCACAAAGCAATCTTCCAAGCAGAGAGACTCAAAATGAAATTAATGTATTTACCCTTTTTGTGCCAGTGGAAGGTGAATGCTGTATTTGGACAGTGTGCTCATGGCTTGCCTGGTGATGAGTATGGACTCAACTAAATAAAGATGGGAACATGAAACGACCTAGGGAGATTCAATTTCCATAAACAAGTGATATAAGTTCAAACAGAGTGAGTTAGTAGCTTAAAGCATGGTGAAAAATGAGCTTGGCAAATGCTGGACAGATGAAGCAACTTTCTTGGCAACGTAGTTGGTTTTGAGATTTTTGTATAACACACTTAAGCTCTGTGAACTGAGCACTCTTCTAAACTAATTTATAGGGTATAAGGGAGTGATTTTTTAACCACGGGTCTACAGACCCCTAGTGGTTGTTAAGAGTGTAATCATTTGGTATGGGCAATATCATTCTTTTATACTATTATTATTCATTTAGAGGATTTTTTATTTATTTATTTTTATTAAAACAATTTCAAAATCTGAAAGATTCAAAATGTCAAAAGGTATATAAAATGGAAAAAACATTTAAAAATAACCGTTAACCTGTACTGCAGTACACTGAATAAATGTCACAGGTTTTTCATAACTAAGATTGCAATCTGATTTTTCTAATGCAAATACAGATAACTGCAAAAAAAAAAAAAAAAAAAAAAGCACAGAGACTGAACTTTAAAATGGGCTCATAACACAAACAGCTATAGCATGCAGACAAAAACTGTCAAAAGTTAAAACCTCTGCATTGTACCTTTGGTTGAATTGCTCCAACGGTTACCTTCAGAATAATGGGAAAGAGTCAGCAGGTTGACACACGAGGCCCCGGCCCCAGACCCAAAAACAGTAATGCGTAAAGGGTCACCCCCAAAGAAAGCAATGTTTTCACTTGTCCAGCGCAGGGCCTGGATTTGATCAAGAAGTCCATAGTTTCCCTTGGCTGCCTGGTCTCCTGTGCTCAAAAAACCTGCAGACAGAAGAAAGAATCAAATGAGTGTTTGTGTGCATTGCAGTGCAATTTTAAATGGCTAACAAAGATTGAAAGCTATTGAAAAGTTTGATAGCAAACTGCAGATGAAAGTACGTCAGAGAAAGTGACAAGTTTCTGAAATGAGGGGAAACATTCTCCTCCCTCCCTGCCTCCATTTTTTTAACATCCATGAAATAGATGTTCACCTTAAGAGAACATATTTTTAATAGTTGTTATGTCTTGGATCTCACGGCTGGCCTCTCCTCCCCGGTAGACAACAAAGAGTCTGTAACTTTTGGCTCAATGCAGACTATTTTAGCAGGCCTACTATTATTAATTAATAAATAAATTCATATAAACTAAACTAAATCAACCACACATACAGAGTTCAAGAAGTTCTTCAGCACGGTTACGAAACATAGAGAGCACGCTTTGTAGACTTCCTTTTAAGGCATTACATGGTCAAATTTTAAGTCAGCATCACATGTTTTCTTTGCAAGATCTAGAAAAAAATCTATTTAAGATCAAGTGAGATGGACACATTCAAAACAAGAGTAGTAAAACCCAGTATTTCTGTTTGCAATAGCTTAGCAACAAGCTAACAACAAACTACTGAAATCAGTAGCGATAACTGTGCTTCATGTGAGGAAAGCTATTAGTGTTACAAACAGAGAACACTGTTATATGCAAAACCTGCCAAATCATGTCAGTTTATTTTGGTGTTATCTTAGCAACATGCTAACAGCAAAATACTGAAATCAGTGTCGATTAGAGACTCTTATGTGCCTCGTGAGTTTTGAAACAGATCCTTTATTATTATATGTTAACAGTGGTTCTTAACTCTAAACTACATTAAAAATATGAACCCTGCATGCTTAAAAAAAAAAAAGAGAAAAGTTTGCTTTGGTTTGCTCGTCTTTGGTTTCGTTAGCCAACCGCAGCTCTCTGGAGTCAGCGGAGCATGCAGCTGTTGTTTTACCCCCTGACTTCCACTTCAGTGCACTCAAATTAACACCAAAGTTTGTGGCAATATATTACAAGTGTCAGTGAAACAGAAGTAACGCAGTGTTGCGCTTTAATGAAAAACTAGTCAGTAACTACTTGACTAAAGTAACTTATCCTGGGAATATACATCCTGGGGGTGCTTGTGGAATAATGATTGTGTACATGTTCAGTGAATAGATGACCATGTGGGTTTAGTAATTGCCCTCATAGTCCCAGAACACATGAAAAATAATAAAGCAACACAAGTGTTTCACAGTAAGCTCATTTAGAAATATAGACAACAAGAAACAAAAGACTCTGAAATCACTGCGGTTCTGTACACAAAGCACACACACAAATCCATCTGACCCTGCTTCCGCTCCCTTCCTTTTGTTAATTGAGTTCTTTATTGGATTTAATTAATCTAGTTGGGTTGGTACATCAAGAAGTTGATCTCCTGGAAGTGGCCGTCGAATACAAGCACGCATTTAATTGATTCCATTTAGCCAAGGCAGTGTGCAGAGCAAATCAAAAAACCAGGCACAGGCTCGAAAATGATTAGCAATCAAATGGTAGGCTGTCAGGTGCTCGTGCCTGCGGCGCAGAGCCTTGAGCACATTTGGCGGTTAACACAGGAAGGCAGCGGCCCGCTTTCCATCCTCATGCATGCAGAGAGAGGTGCAATCCAATCACAAGGGAATAAAAGGGCCTCCCTCTGCTCGGACAGTGAATAGCCCGGGCTTGTGAATGGAAACGTATTTGGTACAATGTGGAGAAAACAGAGTCACAACAATGCACTTTAATGAGACAGGCAATAATTGTGGATTTTTATCACAGTAGTCAAGGAGAGGATTTGCTTTGTAAGCGGCATTGGCTCATTGGGTCAGCGGGACACTGTCCAATGCACTTCGGATGACAACAAGGGATGCACATTTCATCAAATTTCACCATTAGCACTGTAAATGTAATCTTTAGCCAATCTCAAAATGAATATCCATTTCTTTCATACTGCATACATCCACTTTACTTGTAAAAAATTTAGTTTTCAGTATTCTATTTGACATTTAATTAATTTTTATATCATCCATATCTCTCTGTGACCAAGACAATATTTCTGATGTATGACTTCAGGCCTTCAGAGTCCCTTCTTCAGATGATTATTAAATTTAAACTGCAAAAGTTAAACTCATAAATAGGAACATTTCATTGCAAGCCATTCCTGTACAAGGTTACCAAGACTCAAATACAGACTGTTAAACCTTGAATGTTGTCAGACTAAGATAACAAACCTCACCTTTGTGAGGTGTAATCCACTTGCTGAATCATAACAGATATCAGGAAATCGGGAAACTGTCAAATAACATCTACAAAACTTAAATCACACTAGTAAAAAGCGGGTCGTTTCTACAAGTTTTCATACACGTCAAGGCACCCATTTCTGTAACCTGAAGCCCTACAGTGCAAGTTATATTGGGAACGGTCCAAACAGATAAATAAAAATGGAATCAGATTTCAATCTTTTGGCCCCCAAACTGAAATTCACCACTAGATGAAAATACCACAGAGAGGCTTAGCTCCAAGTGCCATGTACTTAAATCAATTTCTGTCAGAACCCAAGCAGATGGTTTGAGATGTTAAATTAATCCCGGTTTTGACTGGAGAGGGCCAGAAAAGGTACAAAAGAACGGGACCAACAAAAGAAAAGAAGAAAAACTGGAAGCAAGAAGAGGCAGAAAAAGAAACAGGCATTATTGTATGTTCTTTCAGGGTTACAGATGAAGAGAGGTGGCGGCAGCAGCAGGTTCAGTCTCAGACATGTCGCATTAGAACATTTGCCAGTTCGGTCTCCCTTCAAAAAAGAAATGTTGCAGCCAGACCGTTGGCGCTTTATTTGTCAGTTCTTTCTCTACTCACCCGGCAGTAAGACAAATTGGCCCTCCTGTTGTATCCGTGTCCCTAAAAATATTTACAGTGTGACAACACCTTCGTACTTTCAATTCCCAACACAGAATTATCATCCATTTCAGGGACTTCAAGAATAAAAGCAGATGCCATCTGTTCCCATACCACAGACTGGCACCGGAGAACGCAAGTTTCAAAACTGCAAGAGGTGACAAAATGAACTGCCAGAAGTTGGTTTGAAAAGGTTACAATCACTAAAACGCTGGCTAGATGAGTCACTGCGTCAAGTTGAAAAGAGCTGTACTGCATGCTGATAATTAAGAAATACAGTGACCACAGATGGTATGAATTACTGGCTCGGAGCATTGTCTCCATCAAAGGAGATTAATACACAAGAGGTTGGCAGAGGCTAACGACAGGATCCACTACGGGATCCCGACTGATTTTGACTTGACAGACCTTTTCCTGTCTTTGCTGCTTTGATTTGCAGAATCCAGAACCTAAAAACTGCTGCTCCGGGCAAAATAGACAGAATTTTATTCAAACATTTTTTTTCGTAAGGGATATTACATTAAAGTAACCCACTTTCTTCTAGAAAAAAACTCAAATGAATTCCATCTCCTTCTATTTCCCTTCTGTCCAAGAATGATGGATCAGTGATATCCTGAATGCCTTTCATCTAAATATTTTGTGAAAAATAAACAATTAAAAATAAATGTCTGTAGAGTTTGCAATATTACTATGGAAAAAAATGCATTCCAAACAAATGATACAGTTCGACAGGGTAAGCTTCCCAGTGTAAATATAGGTAATGAAAGTTAAATGTACATTTATTTAACTGAACGGATTATTCTATAACATCTAGAGACTGGATGTTGCATTATTTAGCATATATTTCAGCAGTCAGATTCTTATCAGGTTAACATCCTTGTCAAATCCCATTTCAGTGGACTGTGCAAATAAAATTAAGTCTTTGCTGACTTGGATAAAAATGCTGCAATAGCTGTTGAATACACATTTTAGTCACATAATGTAGTGTAACATAACCTAACATATAAAAAAATTTAATAAAACAAACTTGCAGAACAGACCATAACAAAGGCAAAACACAAAACAAACATAGCCCAGACATAACGAACCCAGAAGTAGCACATAAACAAAATAACAAAACATAACACAAATGTATCACACACTTTACATAAAGTAACATTTCTTAACTTAGACATACTGTAACATAATCCAGATACAGATCACAACCAAGCGTAAAGTAACATTTCATACCATATTGCAACATAACCCAGATGTAATGGTGATGCACATAAAGTAACATATCATAATTGGACAACAAATTACAAACACAACCCAGACATAACATAATCCAGATATAGATCAAAATTTAGCGTAAAGTTACAACATATCATACCATAATGTAACATAACCCAGATGTAATGGTGTAGCAAATAAAGTAACATACCATAAATAGACAACAAAACACAAAAATAACTCAAACATAACATAATAAAGATGTAGATTACAACCTAGCATAAAGTAACAACATAACATAGCACATTCACAACATACCATAATATATATATATATAACCCAGACATAATAGTGTAGCACATAAAGTCCCAAACGTAACATACCATAATAGAGCATAACAATACACAGATATATCTACACAAGACATAAGCAGATGTAGCATATGAAGTTATTTTCAAGGCAACCAGATACATTGCATAGCTGGTGCATTAAAAAGTTGAAAATAATGCACAAAGATGTTTGTCAACACAATCTCTACGGAGGCTTTTATGAAGCAAATCAAAGAGTGAATTACTAATCGACTGTTTTAAAACAGACATCTTTTGGGCTTGATTCAAGTTAATGTACAATGGCAGAGGCACAATAACTTTGCGTTTACTTAATGAAAATAAATTAATAAACATTTAATATTTTAAAATCTATTTTTGAATAAATGTAGAACACTGAGCCGCTAAACAGTTGCTTCCTATGGACCACCTTTATCTGATTTTCTGGGTCCGGAGTCATCAAGCACAGCATCTGAATCCTCATCTTACCTTTTCTGCTATTTCCAGATTTCACTGCAGTTTGTGTATACAAAAAAATAATATGAATATCTTTTTATGCCTATATAATAGGCTTTCAGCCAAAATGCAGATTCTTCGCGCTTCAACTTCTTATGCAAATGAGATTGGGGGATCTATTATTAAGTTTCATGATTTATTTAATTTACTAACAAAAACTATTTAAATGTATTTAAATGTATTATTAACCACATCATATGTATAATTACGTCATAGTTAAAAACATAATGCAACATAACATATAACAACATAGGCAAGTGGAGCCGATGGCCTGATGTGGATGTGCCGTTTAAAGGTTCAGTAATGTGTTAATTACATTAGGTGCTTTCTGAGTAGCATGGGGGGCTTAATGAAGGCTAATGTAAATACTTGCTCTTCACTTATTCCACCTCGCTAACTTTGCTTAAGGGATGCACAGCATCTTCTGACAGGGCCAAAGAACTGCTGTGAATCTCCAGCAAACACCACAAATAGCTGTCAACCTGCAGTCCATATGGTTTGAGCTGCTAGACACAGATTTATTTCATGTATACACATGTGAATCTACAGAACTGACTGGTAAAATATGGCTTTGAATATATAACCTCATCAGTTCTACATTTTCATAATAAAATCTTTACAAGCAAGAAAAAAAAAAAACCCTCTTTAAAACAAATTCAGGTTTAGGAGGCATTAGAGGCACTCCCTCTGGAGTCTAGGGGTATGTATATTTGGAGCCTGGAGAAGTTTTGACGTGCTCTGACATTTGTGCTTTTTTCAGTTTCTTATAAACATCGAAACGGTGTCTAATCTCACTGTAATCAGCACAAACTGGCCTATAGTAATATGTGAACAGCATGTATGTGCATGATTGTGTTTTTGAGAAGAAAAAAAATGTAAACAACCCTCATGCAGGTAGAGAGAATAGGAATACAAATTATGGGGCTTTTTATTAGGATTTTAAAGTCTCTAGTACTGTTGTGAGGCAGTGTTGCCAGGTGCTCAAACCTTGTTGAACCCCACACTATTAAGGACACCTTTCTTCAATAGCAAGACAAAGCGTTAGAGCTTGTTTGAATTAAATTATAGAAGAAAAACAAGGAGAGTTTAATGACAGTCCCACAAGCACACAACACGTTTTTCAACTGTTACATTATCCGCCAAGCCGTTGTTTACTCTTTTCAGTAATTGGAAGGCTTTAAAGAGGTTTTACTTGTGATGTGCTACTGCATCTCGGACTAGTCATCTCAGCAAGAGACTTGAGCACTCTACTGTCACCACTGAAGATGATGCTAATGATAACTGACAAAACAAACCATGCATTTGATTTTTTTCATTGAACAGGATTAAATGTTTTACATTTGGAATAAATAATTCAATCCATTTTTTTTCCCCCATCGGACTGTGGACACAAATGCTGTTATTACCATGTTTCGTTTTTTTTTTTGTATGGAAAAAGACTTTTCAGAGATTCCTGTGTGTTCCACTGAACATGAAGAAAGAAAATAACAGCACTGAGTAAATAATAACAGAATTTTCATTTCCTTTAATATAATCCATCTTTATAGTGGATATTTTGAATCTGAATATCATTTAAATGCCTGACAAAACAAAGCAGCTCTGTGTATGTACTGCAGAGCACAATCTCCAAGTTCAAACATCAACAGGACGCAATAATTGTTCTTAAAATACTGCCATGCAACATACATAAAAGCACCAAACTGCAGCACAGCTTTCTTTGAAATGTGCTTCTTGGTAGTTGCATTGCTTCAAAACCTGATCTGAATTGTTAACCAGCTCCCTTTCCATAGAAAAGAACAACATTTGCATACAGATAACAGCCTTCACACACATGCACACACACACACACACACACTCTCCGAGCAGGATGGGGAAAGAGAGTGAGCGCGAGAGGGAGAATAAAACCTTTTCATAAGAAGTGAGAGTCTAAAGATAGCCCTCCATCTTTTTTCCACTCTTGCTCCTCTCCAGTGAACATCCTGGAAATATTCCTCTCCTCTGACGTGTGAGGGCAAGAGAATGCAGTTGAGTGCCGTCTTCCAGGTTCTGGTGGCCCTATCGCTACAAAAAACACTGAACCAGAAAGTACTCTTATCTAACGGAGTACATCCAGATATTACAGACTTTATGTTGATAATGACACAAAGCTTTTCCAGGGACCGCAGGGAACACAGGCCTCCCCTATTCGGCAAGACTTGCTCTCCTATTGCCATTTTTGGAAACTCCTTTCAAACACACTTTTTAAACTTCACTGTTTCTGCTAGCTAACAGTGCAAACATATGAACCAAAAGAGAGTTGTGTAATTTCTCTTCCTGAACTTTCATAAATAGATGTCATTTATTTTATGGTTTGAAAAAACTCTTCATTAGTAATCTTTTTAAATATCATTTTATAATTTTATGATGTTTTTTTTTTTAAATATTGGAACTTCTATACATAAAATACATTTTTAAAAAGTAAAATAAATGAAAGCATGAAGAAAAGTTTTCACATCTTCACATATCAAAACAAAAGAAGCTGAAATATGTTGTAAATCAAATCTATCCTTGGGACATAAAAGTGACTGTAACTGAAGAAACACCCATGTATGACCCCAGAAACCTGCGTGGAACCTGGAGGCAAGGTCTTACTAATGAGGCCAGAGGAAGGGGGGGATGACGTGGAGACGAGGCCCACTGCCCGCCCCTCCTGTAACAAAAACACACAGCTTTGAAAGTGTCAGCAGGTGAACGTGCCGCCTACAGTCAAGCGGCCTATCGCTGAGCTAGACACCATATGTTTGAAAAACTAAATTTGTGATGATCGTTGTCTGTCAACACAACAAATCACTTAAGAGAAAAACTACACACACACGAAAAAAAATTCTTACAGCAGTGAAGTTAGAGAAATGTGCTCCGATATATTGCATGTGTTTGAGCCTGGCTTGCCTCTAGAGTCCAAAATTAACATACAAACAAAAGCACAATCTGGCTTTTCCAACCATTTTGGATACAAAAAATAAAAATAAAGGGGAGGAAGTTAAAAGGACTCTTTAGGCATTTGCAGGTACAGTTGCTGTTCAACTGAGAGGCAGAGGCTAATTTGAATGTGATGTAAATGTGTGCACAGTGGTCTGTATTGCTACTAAATATACAAGAGAAAAACAATAGTCCTGCAATTCTCAAGTTTATAAGTAATACGTTTACTGGAGTTTCTTTTTTCTGCTGAACATAAAAGAAGGTATTATAAAGAATGTGGGAAACCAAACAGTTCCTGGTTGCCATTGACTGATTTCACCCCAACGTCAATTGGGAACAGCAACTATTTGGTTAACAACATTCTTGAAACATCTTCTTAAAAAAGAAGTTCACACAGGTTTGTATCTACTTGAGGGTGAGTAAATGAAAGCATTTGACATTTTTCGGTGAACAGGCCTTTAAACATAGCTTTTTCATATCATCTGTAATGATAATTGTAACCAACAATCAGAAATGTTTAGTTTTGAATCAAACAAACCTTTCCATCTCAGAGTGCTCTGAAAGAGTTGTTGTAGAACCCCAAAACTCCTCTCCTCACTTTTAGCTGTAAACCTCGAGTTATTTCTCTTATTATCCTGACTTGATCATTTTGCTAGACTGTAGTGAAACCAAACACAACAAGCTTTGATCTCAGATTACACTGGAATTATTTTTTATAATAATGGGAAAATCAAGTTTCAAGAGACTCTGTTTGCATCCTAAAGTTTAAGGTCTTTGCAGAATCAGAACTAAAAAAAAAAAAAAACTGCAGCAACAAACAAAGCAATGGTTGTCAAGGCTTCAATATGGTGGTGCTGGAAGGCAAAACACAATGTTACCAGCAAAATAAACAAAATGTGACATCATAATATTAACCAACAAAATATCAAGTTGCTTTTACAGAAGTTCTCCGGACCACCAGGGGGAGGCCAAGAGCAGCTGCATTTCCAGCGGAACTGAATGATCTAAGGACCGCCATAACTTTTTCACCCTTGAAACTTCACCCTTGAATTGTGAAAATCACAATTGCTCAAAATTATTAGTGGAATGACAGAATTTCACCCACAAAATTGTGCAGAGCAAATTCTGGAAAATACAATACTACATACTTTCAAGTACAATTAACCAACCAGTCATTACTACAAAACACCAACCGAAAGAATATTTTAACGATCTAAGCACATGGTCTAAAGTGCTTGGCACAATCCACTTTTGCTAGTTTAACAAAGGGAAAGCGGTTGGCGCGCCCGGGCGCATGGTCTAAACGGGTTGTCCCAATTCTCTTAACGAGTAATGGGTGTTTTTTGGGCATAACATGCAATAAACAAATCAGAGTGTCATCCTACCATTCCTTTTAAGAGGCAGTTGTGGTTGTACCATGACGGATTTGATATTTATACAGTGGACTTTGCAAGAGCAAAAAGACAGAACCTCTCCAGAGAGGGAACGGAGCTGATCATGCGTGAGCAAATTCTGATACATGCGATGACAATCCATTATGACATGTAAGCATTTCAATTTTTATGTAGCCTACACAATTACATTATTTTACATTGTAATCTTTTACTTTTTTATATTTGGCATGTTTGTGTGCTGCTGTTGGGTGTATGTGCCTTGTGGACCAGCCTATGATAACGCACTCTTTAAATATCAAAGAAAAAACTTTGCAACAGACTTTAGAGCAGGTTTGAGTTGGTTTAAAGAGCAGTCTATTTTCAGTTCCTCAAAATAGCAATATGTCAACAATTCGCCTCGTTTTCAGACCAGCACGCCCCTGAGTGCACAAATGGGAACGAATGCATTTGTTATTTAAACAACATGGCGCAGGACGGGGAAATGAGAACCGCGTCTGGCTGAAACTAGCAAAAACACTTACGCCACATTGTGCCAGGTGTATGATAGGGCCCTATGGCCCCTAAGTCCTTGCTCTATCATTTTGTAACTGTTTTACTTTTTTAACCTCATATTTTACACTGAAGTTATTAAAACATGCAAAGACTAATAAATGAGTGGATTGCATCAGCATGAAAAGACCAGCAGACCAGATCTGTCTGGAGATCGGAGAGATGATCCCTTATTATTTGTACACAACCATGCAAGCCGTGCCAGAGCTCCAAACTTCCACCCCCACTGTTTGGCAAAGCCAAGTTTGCAGAGAGGCTCCTGTCTGTCAGTTCTGTCAGATGCTTTTGGTGAAAGAGCAGAAAAACATGAGATGAGGTGTCAGAGAGGGCATGCAAGACGTTAAAGGAACAGTATTGAATGCTATCTCAGGGGCCACTGCGGTTAACCATGTTTGACAGCTGCAGTGGCTCAAGCCTGTACCTGAGTCGCTCCAGCCAATCAGAGCTCCCATGTCCGTGTCTGAACCTGCGGCCAGTGAAGCGCCAAAAAAGAGTGGAAGTGCATTCTGACACCCACCCAGATTAAATGTCACAGAGTGTCACTGGGTCCTAATGCCCCACAGTCCTTCACTCATGGGTTGGATATGACTATCGACCCATCACTGCTGTCCCACAGATGCCTCATTTTTGTCTTTGTTTATTTGGCCTCCTGTCTCAGGAGAATCCAATGAAGAGGAAGTCTTATCTACCCCAAAGATGTGAAAAATCTTTTCAAAATCTAATAAAAAACAAATTTACAAGTTCTTGAAAATGTCGTTATTTAGCGTGTTGTTAAGTTTAGGAAAACATGCTTTTTCTGAAAAAAGATTAATTTAATTTCATACTCTAAAAATGTCATGTGGTATACCCACAAAGGAAAAATTACTAACATTTTTTCAAAAGTTTTTAAATATATTTTGACTAATTTTTCTTTTTTTTTCTATTTTGAAAATAAGTAACCTGAACTAACCTTGCTTTATCATATAAAAGTCAAATGATCTGATATTTTACATAATGTCCTGACCTTGACACACACACACACACACACACACACACACTCACTGCTTTCTTTATGACATTTAATATAAAATGTTTGACATTTCTGAATTTATTCTCCCCAAAATATATTTAAAACAATTTAAATAAATTAAAAAATATATTATATATGATGTGTATAGTGCATTCAAGCTATTGTATATATATATATATATATATATATATATATATATATATATATATATATATATATATATTTTTTTTTTTTTTTTTTTTTTTATTATTATTATTATCTTTTACATGTATATTTTTAGATTCTTTATGCTCACCAAGCTGCATCTATTTGAAAAGACAGTTAAACAGTCAGATATTCTTACAAATTTAACATGATTATTTTCAATTTTATTATGATTTGGTGCTCAAGAAACATTGTATTATTGACAAAACTGTGATACATCAAGAATCTTTGATGAATATAAAGTTCCAAAGAACAGCATTTACAGCATATGAAATAGAAATCTTCATAAATTATAAAAACTTTACTCCAAAATGATGACAACTGCCCCCAAATTTGAACGGCAGTGTAGCTCTAGACTTACAGTATTTCAATAACTGTTACACTTTCCTTTAGTATTTTTTCCCTAAGGAACTGCAAGAGAAACACCTGAGGCTCAAATGAGGAAATTGATACTTCAGTGAAACAACTGAAAACTCCATTAGATCTGATAGTCTGAAAGAAGTGTACCTCAGTGCAGTTTTCCTCTAGGTAAGAAGCACTTTGATACACAGCAGGACGCTGTCAATGTATTTACCATTATAACAATGGAAATGGTTGTTCAACAGCACCTAAGACATCTCGATTCGTAACAAAACTAACAATCAATAAACGGGTAACAGACACAAAAAGATGACTGGTAAATGAAAAATGTCTTCTGTATTGCACATCTAGAGTCATTAACGTAATGGATGCTGAATTACAACACCCATAACCGATAAAACCTCTTCACAAATGCGTTCTGTGGCTCTAACTCACTCTCTCTTCTGTCTGTCACCACACGTAAGGAACAGAGACAGTTTGTCCATAGATCTGGAACTGATAAGGGCAAAATAAAAGCAAATCACTGCCAAAACAAATCTGTATCAGAAAACACTGTCAACGGACGATTTATTCATGCCAAACAAGTATCACTCGGTATCGTCGGTGAATACCTAAACAGTCAAAGTCACAAGTTGCCATCCGGTTGATAGAGACTTTGACAAGTGAACTACTTCGGTCTGTCAATCAAACGCCTCTACAAAGAAAAATGTTCTTTTTAATAAATGTTTATATTCTGATCTCAACAGCTGAGTGAAGTCATCTGAAATGGCTGGAAACCATCTTTCAAGCGATCCAGAGCGAACACAAACCCGAAAACGGTCGATAGTAACATACAGTATAAAGATAGAAACAACACATCGACACACTACAAAATGAGCCCCTGAAAGAACAGCCGAATAGTAAGAAACAACATCTATCAATTAAGCATGCTTTCTCCTGCCACTCTTTGAAGATGCACCACAAATTCACATTTGTGTTGCACTTGCATCATAAATGAATCATAAGGCAGCCATTCCCGTTTGATTGTATTAGTATTGCAAAAATCCTGATGGATTCTGTTGCTTCAAAGGCGCCCATCTAAAAGACTTCAGGCGGGCTTTGGAAATGCACAAATCTAGCAGGCTCTTAAAAATTTAACAGAGACAGAGACCTTCTTCTGGGACCGCCTGTCAAACCTGTCCTAATATGTGAGATACACAAACAACTCGCATTGCAGCATATAGTAAAGGCTCGTCTCTCAGACCCTGACAACTGCGGGTCTGGGCTTTGTTACCTCAGACAACAAACTCTCGTATGCATCATTTGTTTACATACACACCTGTGCACATCATACAGACGCACACACAGAACGGCACAGTTGGTCTGATCCTTATAACTTACTAAGAAACAGAATTCATTTTTGATTTAGAAATGCAACATTTGAGTGATATACTATTTGAGAGCTTGGGAATTCAGGCAAACTATTCTTTGGATCATTTGACATTTGATGTATTTTAGTGTTTCATTTGATGAAAAGATAAACTTTTGAATTGGCTCCCCTTTTAGTCAAAGATTTGGAATTTAATTTGAAATGACAGGAAATAAAATTTAGAAAATTTCAATTCAAAGAAATTCAGAAGTTTGTTGGTCCAAAAAGTAGGCATATACATCAATAAAAGTGATTTACTTATTCCCCATATAATGTATGTGTGACATGTACAGTAAATAAAATAAAAATATTTTATTTTAAATAAAAACTAAAGTATAACCAAAATAAAATCAAATGTATTATTTAGTTTTACTTAAAAAAACTAAATATTTTGTAGCAATTTCAAGAATTTTGATTAGTCAAAATACTATAATACATGCACAGTGCATCTAAATGAGGCAAATGGTTTAATATAATCATAATTCTAATAATGTATGACTAATAACTTCTATTATTTCAGCAAACACCCCATATATATTTTGTAATATGTTACCTAGGATCACAAAAATGTATTTATACATATTTTTAATAGATATGATATTTAATAGAGCTGAACAAATAAACTTTCTGTTCATGTATGGTTTGTTAGAATAGGACAATATTTTGATGAGATACAATTATTTGAAAATCTGGAATCTGAGAGTGAAAAAAAATAAAAATAAATGTGTATATATATATATATATATATATATATATATATATATATATATATATATATATATATTAGGGGTGCTCCGATCACGATCGGCCGATCGTTAATGCGTATCTCGTCAGTAAAGCCGGTTTTCTAATCAGCGATTAATTCCATCAGGTGCGTGATTTCACATAGAGCAGCTGTTACTACACAGAGCCGTTGTTAACGGAGAAGATGGGCCAATAAACGCTGAAAATTAACGTTATTTGCGCATCTTCTCTATTAACAACGGCTCTGTGTAGTAACAGCTGCTCTATGTAAAATCACGCACCTGATGGAATTAATCGCTGATTAGAAAACCGGCTTTACTGACGAGATACGCATAACGATCGGCCGATCGTGATCGGAGCACCCCTAATATATATATATATATATATATATATATATATATATATATATAATTGCCTTTAAAGTTGCCCAAATTAAGTTCTTAGCAGTGAGTATAAGCAATCAAAAATTACTTTTTGATATATTTATGGTAGGAATTTACAAAATATCTTCATGGTACATGATCTTGACTTAATATCCTAATGATTTTGGAATAAAAGTAAAAAAATGTATCATGTCGCTTTGGATAAAAGCGTCTGCTAAATGACTAAATGTAAATCATTTTGACCTATACAATGTATTGTTGACTATTGCTCCAAATATACTCATGCTACTTATGACTGGTTTCGTGGTCCAGGGTCACATACTGAAATAAAATAATAAATAAAAATGAAATTATAAAAATGCATACATTTTCTAACATTCAAGATCTCTGATAATTAATCAAAATGTTTGTGCATATTAAAAGACATGCTCTTTTTTTCCTGAATAAGACGAGTGGATAAACTGCTTTTATCTTTATCCACACAAAGTCATTAAAAAGAATACAAACATAAAATCCTAAACCAAAGAGACATCATTTTACAAAAGCAGATGCCTCATTAGTTGGCCTGTATTTTTACTGGTGCTGTAAAACAGCAGGCTGACCGGGTGAATGTGTGCTGGGGTGGGTCACGAGGGGACCATTAACATTGACTGTTAGATTCAGCTCACGGCTTTCATTGAGCGTGACCAAATCTCTGTCAGAATAAGAATGCTGAAAGTCGAACGGCGAGCTGATACGACACATACGGCTGGGAGACTGGCATCTTTCAATGATGTGGCACTTCTGAGTGCCCACAGGAGACTCCTCACCAAACAAGCACCACGCCACATGCCTATAAACAAATCTCACTCTCCCGGAGAACTGCCAAATGCATAGATTAAACCGGGAGAGATGCAAAATCTGCTGTGGGGAATAGACGACGTCACCTTAAAATGTCTTGATGGATAAAAAAAAAACCACACATAATAAAAGGTCAGTAATTTTCACAGATTCAGGGGTGAATTTTCAAGGTTTTGAGATGAGATGAAAGGTCTGAGGACAGGATTTATTCCTGGGGCACCTTTTCAGACTCACAAGTAAACAACACGATCTACAGTAGAGACGGAAATGGGCAAATCAGTCCTCCGAGCAGCCAGAAGATCTATCAACCCCCTTGCCTGGCCTTCACTGGCACCCTTCTGGCCATTAACTTCCTCTGCGTGTGAAAAAAAAGGCCAAATTGCCAAGTTCAAGCTTCTACCTACTTTCAGAGGCTTCCTGGGACGACCTGCTTGGTTTTGATCAGCCTCAAAAGAACAGAGACTGGGTGTTTAGCCAAAGTGACGAGGATGCCAGCACATCTCGCAAAACAATTACCCATATTTACTGCGGGCAAGGCTTTGAATTTCCTTCAATTAACTTTTCCCGCTAAAAGATTTAGAAACCTTTTATTTTTTCTCCAGAGAAAGGGGAAAGGGCAGATAGCAAATAGCTCCAAGGTAAACTCAAGTCCCTCCAGACTATATGTGAAAAGATTACTGTGTTTATGAGGAAATAAAATGCAATCCAAGGGCAGGCTGAATCCATGACAGATAAAGGTGGGTTCAAAGAGCTAACATTCCTATTCATGGAAGAAAAGCTTTGAGATCGGGAGCACTGCTTTTTATTCTATATGATTTTATGATTTATATGAGTGATAGAAACAGAGAAGTGAAAATGACATATTCGGTGTCGAGGGTTAAATGCGTGGAGGTTGATGATGAAAAGGCTTTTATGCTTGGAGAGAGATTTCTGCCATAGACATAAAGGAACTGAATCATTTCATTACACTTCATGCTGAAGAATAAACAATATGGAGTGCAGAAAAATCACTTATAAATATTAGTTGTGTTTCGCTTGTGAGTGTGTTACTTAAAGGAATATTGTAAACGAATAATTCTTTACTTCTGTGCAGACCGCAGCTGAGCGACCATTGAATGAATCTTATTCATTAATCATTCTTGTTAATGGTTTAAGCTTGTAATGGTGTAACCATTGTTGGGGAATGTTATTTTTTAAATTAATGAATTACAACAACCACTTGCGTTACTTTTTATGGAAAGTAATGCATTACAGTACCTTTCCTGGGCTTGCTTAATAACAAAAAAGTAAAAAAAGTAATGCGCTACTTTTAGGGGTGTAACGGTACGTGTATTCATACCGTACCATTTCGGTACAGGGCTTGAAATTTAAAAAGTATTTAAAAAAAGTGTAAACAAATTGTTAAAAAAAGTTTATAGTAATAAACAACCTGCAGTTTAATGTTTGCATTTCTTTACCTTACTGTACCGAAAATTAACCGAACCGTGACTTTAAAACCGAGGTACATACCGAACCGTGATTTTTGCGTACCGTTACCCCCCTAGTTACTTTATTACTACCTGTAATGCATTACCCCCAACACTGCGTGTAACCTACAGAAAGTGCTACCTACAGAAAGTGCTCTGAATGAATCAAATTAGAATAAATACTTTCAGTAAATAGAAAACGTTAAACCACTGGAATGGGTTAAATTCCACCACTAATAAGCATAAAAATGCTGTAATGTCCGCTAGCAAATATTTCAGTCCTAATTGAACTGTTCTGAATGAGCGCATTGAGAAATGAACAGCGGTTGCTGAATTGTTCGTGCTTATGGCCTTAGAAAAGCACGCTGACCTCCCCTTTATTCAAGTTCACAGAATGGATGCCGAGTGACTATGGCGACCGCGGCTTTGAATGGTGGCCTGGGAGGCTCAGTGCCAGTCAAAGTTTTGTGTAGAGGAAACGCCACAGCATGTTGATTTAGAGGTGTAGAGGAAAGAGAGAGAGAGAGTGAAAGAGAACACTAGTGAGATAATTGTCTCCTGTATGCACTTACAAACTGGCAGGCCAGCAGTGACTTGGCCTCCCTCAACCCATACAATCTCACATCCTGTTCTGATGTGCAAATATGGAAATGTGCAAAGTGCTGATTCTAGCCAATATCACACGGAATGTTCAGACTAGAGGAAAGGTCAGAGGCAGTGACCGAGTAGACTGACTGTCAATCTATGGATGAGTCAGTGTTAAGTACACAGACAAGTTAATTATGTTTTGCGTCCAATAAAAAAGAGCCATAAGAGCCTGTGAAGGTGAGACACACACAAAATAATGATTAATCCAGTGCTGAAAAAGAATGAGCTTTATATGGAACTCAATATATATTTCTGAACTATATATATATATATATATATATATATATATATATATATATATATATATATATATATATATATATATATATATAAAACCGCAAAAGAGTCAGGAGCCCAGTAAAAGAAAAATTAATTTAATTCAGAAAAAAAAGAGTAAGATGTATAATTCAAATATAATATAAAAAAATATGAGCTAAATAGTAATTTTTGTTCTTAACCTGGTAAAATTTAGGATTTCATTCACTTGATTTAGAGAAAAAAAATTTAAAGAAATGTATATAACCAAAATAATGTCAAAACAATAATAATCTAATCTAATCTAATCTAATCTAATCTAATCTAATCTAATATAATATAATATAATATAATATACATTTAATGAATATTGTTGATTAACATACGTTTTACTTCATAATTTCTGAACACACGTTTTTTTGTTGTTATTATTGCTTTTATAAACTCGATGTACAATTTTTTTATATATATACAAATATATATAATGCCAATTTTAAAAAGTCTAGTACCAGTATGCCGTGCAACTCTTGCGGCCTTTTAAAAATATTCCGGGCTACAAAATAAATTCTGATGGGCCTAATGCACCGGTCGAGAGCCTAGGACACAAAACGAACACTGTTTCAGATATATCATAAACAAACAGGAAGCTGCTAAAAACGGGCTTTTAGTCCCAGGAACAAACAGCACAGATGCATCTTAACCATTCAAGCAACCCAGGAGAGATGTCCTTCACCTCACCAGCTGACCAACAGCATGACGCTTTCACAGCAAAACTATTCCAATTTACAAGCCTGCTGTAACGCCCAGTGCTCCCATTGGCCACGTCTCCATTAGTTGGCTACTTTAGTTCATGCTTCACAACTGCACTTCCTGTGAGGGAACATGGCAACAAGCAAACACAGCGGACGGATACTGAATCACACTCACACGCACAGCAAGACGGCAGCTTTAAATTCTTCCGCTAAACACCTGCTGCTGTTGAAGGTGACAAATTTGTGGCAGAGCGTCCAAACCATTACATTTTCGTGACAACCTCCGCTTGGTAACAAAACACAGCCAGGTGGGAATGCCTTACTGCTGCGAATAAACATTATTATCCATTTTGCAAAGTAGAAAATGCTCAGTCTACTGTGGTCAGCTTAATTGAAATTTTGTACCACGGGGACATAAAAAACATTTGACATCTAAATAAAAAAAAAAAAACAGTACAGAGAACAAAAATGGTGCAGTATGCCTCCACAAAAACAGGCAATGAATAGCAAGCCAAAATAAAATGCTCTATTGTGTAATATCTCAAATCCCAGTTGGAGTTTCTTTGCAAATTGTGTCTCTCCATATGATCCTTCCTCGGAGGTCATACGTTCAATACGCAGCTAAAATATTCTAATTGAGTAATTACGTCCAGCTGTGGCCAAACTATCTGGTCTGTTCATTTAATGGTACTAAACAAAAGACATAAAACATGCAAGGCAGCGTGCTGAGTTTCCTGCCATCACATCGAAACTTCCAACCATCTAATAGAACCATTTCAGACGTTTAAGCAGCGCTTCACCCATTAACATGAATAGATTCTAATGGCTAGACAAATTGTGTTCACATTTGACAACTTTGATGCAGGATCCTGACAATGATATTTTGAGTGCAATATTTCCACAATATTACCCACAATTAAGTGGAAGTGGTCTAATCGGCAGCGCTTGGCG